>NW_024349797.1:9709601-9783686 GCF_902729225.1 Pteropus medius
CCTCCCTTGGGGTAAAAAAGAAGCAATGTTTCATTCCCCAAGGAGCTTGCCCCCAATCATGGGATAGGTAAATTGTAGGAGCTTTAAAAATAATCTGTGCTTTTTAGTGAGTATAAAGATAACTTCGTAATGCTCATGATTAATTTCATACTTGGAATACCGGATTCTGAACACTGTATGCAAATGTATGCAAATTAGATGCAGATGGCACAGAGTCAAATCAAAAACCGAGCTCTTAAACATAAGATTGTTCAAGTTACTTTCATGATAGTTAACTTTCTTCTCTCCATTAATTATTGACGCTTCTGTCTCTACTCTTCTGAGATAATTATATCTGTTGTTCTATTCCAGTTCCCATTTCTCTATCTGGACTGTGGCCCTGGCCTCTAAACTATTCCCGGTGCTATTCTAAAGATTATTTTGTAGTTTATCGAGGCCTCTAGGTCATGGAAACAAATAATACAAAATTTTATATACTTAGGTAGTAAAGGGATAATCTTGAAATCATCCAATTTTACTTATGAAAATACCTACTTGTGACACTTGCTTCAAGCAGCATATTCTTGCAGCTATTTCCATAGCCACTCTCTTACCTGAGCTTTGTTACTATCTTCAAAATAGGTAAAGCAAGTATAATTATGTTATATTATATTTAAGTAAACAAAGGCTCAGAGTCAAGAAGTGGCATGCTCCAGGTTACCTACAAAATAACTGATAGCTGTGTGTATTCATTTGCTGGGTTTGCTGAAATGAAGTATTAGACAACAGAAAATTATTGGCTTGCAAATATGAGGCCTGCAAGTCTGAAATCAAGATGGTTCCTTCTGAGAACTGTGAGGAAAGGAGTTGTTTCAGGCCTCTCTCCTTGGCTTATAGATGGCTGTCCTCTAGTTTAGATGACATTCTTCCTGTATGTATGCCTTTGTCAAGATTTCCTTTTTTCATGAGAACATTGTTGGTATTAATTTGGGTCCACCCTAAACCTTGCTTTAAGTTATAGAATACTTCTATAGAGATCTCATCTCCAAATAATGTCACATTCTGAGGGTTTGGAGGTTAGGTCTTCAGTGTGGGAAATGGAGCGGTCAGGGGAGGACACAGTTCAGCCCAAAACGTTATAAAATCTGCATCTCTCTGTTTTACTATTTAATGTCTTTCCTGCCGTACCAGCCAGGCTGCTAAAGAAAGATGAGGAAATGTTAACAAGGATGAATCAAAAGAGAGCTGAATAGTGAGGAAATAAGACCAAGGTGGGCGATCCCAAGGAAAGTTTAGGAAAAAAAAAAAATCAAGTACCACCATTGAATAGAGTTCGCAAAATTATTCCAAGGTGATTGCAAACTGAATAATACATAAATCCCCTTCAATACTTTCATAGGATTAACTACAACAAAAGAAAAGTTTAAGAGGGAGTAAGGAAGCACTTGCCTATTCTATTTAGTTTATGGTAATAAATTCCAATTATTTTGAATTGACATTGTTCTGCACAGCCTAAAGTTGACTCCAAAAACTTCCTTCTCTGCTCTGTTTAAGCACCAAAGACAAATGACTATGCCAAATTCTTTGGCATGGCTCCATTTATTTAAAGCTCATCTATGCTTTTCTTTCTCTCTCTGGGGGCCTTTTGGGGAAAAAAAAATGTGCAATCCAAATGCTGAGCCTGTTGTGGATGCTATGATTTCAGAAGAAAAGTGATCTAAACTCAAGTTTCAGCTCCTCTGTTTAGCAGCTTCTGTAAAGAAATTATCCTAATAGAAATGGATGCCAATTTATCGTATAAACCTGGGTGGGGTCATCATCCCCACCTTTTTCCACCTACCTCCTTGTTCCTCCAATCTCATAAAATACTGAAGCTATTAATTCAAAAGACATGTTCACAGATCCCGTTTAGTTCTGCCCCTAATCTTACTCTCATAAATATTTGAAAATTACAGCTAAAACCAGATATGCTTCTCATATAATGAAACTACTGGCTAGTATAACAGCACAATCCTTTAAAGTTCCTGGAGGAGGGAAGTGAGAGATGATGAGATTTGGGGACAGTTTATGTGAGCAATTTGTTATGCATGCAGGAGGAATGGCAACTTGATGACAGATTCACTTCTTGGTCCTGAACCTTAATTAACAAGGCCCTCTGAGATACACACTGAGGAACAATAGGCAAATTCTTCTGAGCATTTCACAGATTATTCACTTATAATCTTTGGGGATTTATTTTATTATTATTTTTCTTTCTTTGTGAGCTGCAGCTTTGTTGCCTTGACATCCACACTCAAGAGTTATTGGTATCAAACCAAGCTATATAAAAAGCTATCAAGCACTTCTTAGATTTTCCACAGTTCAAAGCAGCCTTGGCAGCCTGCCAGCCGCGAAAGATGAGCTGAGCACCAATGTGGTGAGTGTGGCCACACGTGCAAAAAGGAGCCTGGGGCTGAGGTAGGAGAGGCCCAGAACTTGGAGGGCCCTGGACGGAAGAAAGTTGGATCCTCTCTGTCAGACCCGAGGGTCACATTCTCTCCTTGCAGGGAATAAACGAAATTTAAACGATGTTATTGACTATATACAATCGTAGTAGAAATACCCCTCTTGGAAAAGGAAACATTTTTCTAGGAAAGAGGAGACCTCATTATATTAACTAGATAAAAAATGAATGAAGATGTCATTTATTTTGGCCCCAGATAGACCGGAGACCTTAAGGTTCAAGAATCTAGTGAAACCAAAATGCCAGTGGCTGGCACCTGTGGTAGTAATACATTCTTATCACAGTCAGAGAATATAAATTCAGAACGTTTAAGATAATTTGTGACATTCTATTAACCCTCGTTCTGTCCCAGACACAAATTTTAAATTTACTCTTAATTTCGTGGTCTGCATTTCCCAGTGACAGATGGAGGTGGAAATGTGAGTCACATCTTAGTTCCTTTTTATCTTTCCAAGGGATAATAATTTTTGGTGTCATTTAAGGGAAAGACGATAGGCAGCGCTGTTGATATTTCATAGATGAGGACATTCTTAAAGCACATGTAGCTAGCTAGCATCAAATTTGAACTCAAGGTCCACTGTCTACCCTCCCATCTCATTGTCTTGATGCAGGAACAGCTTCCCCTGCTTTAAAACGTATCCACGTATAAATGCAGGCATCCTACGAGGCTAACGGAGAGGATTCTGTTGGTGTCCCATGCATTTCCCCTAGTCCTTGTCTTTTGAGATTTTGTGGGGCACACACTGGAAGTATAAGTTAACACTCTGGATAACCCTCACCTGGTGAGGGATAGAAATTGGTGGACAGATACCACAGCTTTTCCACCTGTCAGTGTATATAACCACTATATATACTATTTTATAACCTTTTTACTTACTATATCATGAATACCCTTTAGAGTCTTCAAATATTATTTTATAATATTGTTTTGAAAACTGTAGATGATTTAACCTGCTCTATAAACAAAACTTTAGTCAGTATTATAAGACATCTTTTTTTTTTTATTTTCTACTAACATAAACATCCTTGAACTTAAGAAATTTTTTTTTTATTTACATTCCAACTAGCAGTTAATAAAAGCACCAGCAGCTTCTTCACCACTCAGCATTATATTCTTAAAATATTTGCTAATTTGCCAATGGAAATTGGAATTTACCACGTACAAACATGATTTTGTTTCTTACCCAGCGATTTCACCTTCACGTGGTTATCGTAAGTACAGCAGTCTCCTGCTTTGAGAATAGGAAAAACTTTGCTGTGAACTTTTCAACTTATTTCTTTGTGGTTGAAAACTATCCCCAACAGCTGTCTGAGAATTTATTCAATTCCATTTGAAGCAGCTGTTGGTTTGGGTGGCTGTTGGGGAGGTAAGAATGTTCCAGGGATTGAAGCAGTAAGGAGATAGGATGTTCTGAGGTATTGGGAATTGAACTTCAACAAGATATTTTCTTGTAGGTTTTTTGAATGTGTGGGAGGAAGACTTTTCACTTGTGACCTTCTCATAATATCTCAATCAACAATATCCTGTCTGTCTTTAGGTTTAGAATGCAATAGAGCTGTATAGAAATATGACTTTATTTAAACTCTGATTTCCCCTATCAAAACCATTGCACTATAATTCTCATAGTTATTAGAAGGTTATAAGCTTAGTATCTGCCAGGAAACTTTGAGTAATTTCAGGTTTTATATTTCTTGCTGCATCAATTCCACTAAGAAATTTAGGGGAAACATTTTCTCTTATAAGCATCTGTGGAGTCTGGTATCAGATTTCCAAAATGTAAGCAAGCTAACCACAGTGTCAGAACAAAGTTGTTTTATTGGAAAAGGAGAAAGAGAGAAAAGAAACAGAAAGACATGGAAGGGGACAGGGAGAGAGGACAGAAGGAATGAAGAAAGGAAAGGAAAGAAGGAAAGAAAGAAGGAAGGAAGGAAGGAAGGAAGGAAAGGAAGGAAGGAAGGAAGGGAGGGGAAGGAGGGGTGGAAGGGAGGAGGGTGGAAGGGAGGGTGGAAGGGAGGGAGGAGGAAAAGAGGAGGAGACACTATATTATCACTATATTATCAAAATATATATATTTTTTAATTGCCCATATATTTTGCTCACAGTGAAAGCGGCTGTATTATCTATTTTCTTTAGCAGCATAAAAAAATGAGAATTAGGGTATAGAGAATCTTCTTATTTCCTGTAGTCTCTATGTCAAAGTCTTCATTTTAAAACCACCTCTCTCTCCAATAAAAAATATAAAATTACATGAGTTGAGAAGAGTATGAAATAGTATCTGGAGTGTGAAAAAGTATCATTTTAGTTTCATTTTAGCTTGTGAAACAGCAAAACATTACAAGTCAATTCAGTAGAAATGCATGATGTATAAACTGAGGGCTTTGGGGTAAAGGAGTAGGGAGATTTCATCACAGTGCAGAGTAATAAGAAATATTTTGATTTTGCTGAAGTGTTAATATTTTAACCACTGTAGAGATTTGTTTTTTCAAGAGGATACGACAAAACATTTCAGTATTCCAAGCGATTGAGACAAATATCTCATACATCTCATAAATCAAGAAGGATGTTTATAATCTCTGAGACATTCTGTTAGTTTTCTTCTTGAAAGATAAGATTCTATAGGAGTGTTACATTTGGACGACAAAAACAGGAATGTTCCTTGTTTTGGTTAGACAGTCACCATATTTGAAATAGAATGTTCCTTGCTATTCTTGGAAATGTTTTTAAATGATTTCTTAGAAAATGTGATGAATGGTTCTGCTCAAGATATAGGCGTGTGCTCCAGAAGGACCAGACTGAGGTGGGGATATGTAGACAGTAAAGATCAGAGCTTATTTTTACGACTTCAGAAGTGGATGTTACACTTATGGGGGTTACGGTTTGCTTTTTTAAAATCAGGTGGCATCTGGGCTCTGTAAACTTGGTTTGCTTTATAAATCCTGTCCTTGTCCTTTTCGTGTAGTTATTGTTCTTAAGGTCAATGAACAAAAGTAACTTAAACATCTTTGCTTTATATGACCATTTAATAAAAGTAGAATAAGGATGCACATACACACACACAATTCTGTCACCTAGGTTAGTAAAGAAACTATGCTATGATTGTCATCATGTCCATATTGGCTCTGCTGTAGATTTGATGTAAAATAATGATGCGCTTGGAGTGTAAGATCACTTATTAGATACATAGAAAGCATTTAATGGGCTATGGGGTCCATCTCATTTGGAATTACAGGAGAGTGACGTGAATGCAAAGGGTTTTTTTTTCACCTAACATAGTTGCCAGTGGATCAAACTGTAAAGAGTTCTTGCTGTTACTTGATTTCAACTTCTTCTTAAAATTTCACTCAGCGATTTGAAGCTGTAAAGTACATTAGTTAAGAGGACAAGCATCAAAATCATTTCGAAATTTCTTCTCATAATCAGTATCTGTGTGTCCTTGTCAGGTTTTCAATCGCCACTTGCAGCCTTCTCATTTGTAAAAAGAAACACTACTTAAATTGCAGGGTTACTAATGGATTCAAATGAGTTAACAAACATCGAACATTGATAATACAGATATCATCTGGAAATTCCCTTCAGCCTTGAGATTTCAGTAAACTTGGTTCAAGCTCACGAATTCTTGAACATTTCTGATAGCTTATTTCTTCATGGTTCTCACTTTCTCAGCTGTTTTATCCTTATGTGCTTTCTCAGATTTGTTCTTGATCAAATGGGTACCAAGCTCATTTATGATCTACACAGACTATTCTACTCACAAATGTCTCAATGAATTTAAAAACAGATTAGGTATCTTACAGCATTTTGCCAACTCCTATGTCTATAACCATACTCTTTTTTACATCTTGGCAGTAGCAGATTAAAACTTCTTTTTTTCTTGTGTCATGATTTCATTCAGGCAAGACTCCTCAGATTTTCAGTTTCAGCTATAAATTTTCAATCAAGAATTTTCTTAGCATTTTATATAGGCAGATAACTATCTGAGTTCATTTTACTAAACCAATAAAATGTGCTGTTTATTTTTCACACTACAGTTTAATATTTGTTGAGTTGGGAGAAGTGGGTCCTGCTCATTATCAATAATACTTAAATGTGGGAATAATAAACTTGACATTTTTGGTCAGAGTCTCCTTGCCCTTGAGTCTTGGTGGCTCACCGAGAATTTGAATCCTGCTCTGCTTACTGCCTTTCATTCAGTGCTTATTGGGCACCTACTGTGTGCCTGGCACTGTTGTAGACAGTGTAGAGGCAGCTCGTGGCTGTCAAGGGATGGCTAATATTGAGTGACTAAGCTGCTCACTTCTAGGGTTTGAGTTAGGGATTCCATTTTCTGAAGACATAATGTTGATATTTTGACATCTGTATATCTGATCTTTTGTTTATTTTTATTTAGTTCAGATATTGGGCAGGATATACTGATATAATTTAGAAGGCGAACCCCAACGTTATTATTATTGTTAATATTTGACAACAGGTTATGTTTTATTTCTCAGGGCTAGTGACTTTTGACCCAAGATGCTTTTATTTTTCATTTGAAGTATGTTGTAATGCAGTCATTAGCTCAGAAGAGACAATAGACGTTTCTAGCTCCACTTGGTGAGTTTTTGTACAAATCTAGTGAAGTTGCCTTTCTTCGACGTGAATGAGGACCTGCTCCCTATCACTCTCAGTTGGCCTCAGCTGCAATGTTCCCAGTTCACTCATGTCTAGCTTTTATAAGTGGTTATTATTAATCTAATTTTTGAAATGTGAATTTATGCTAGAAGATAACACTCTTTATTACACTCACACACCTCCATCTGAATGCACATACACACATATGCCGCCACCCTGCCAAACAATGCTGATAATTGAGTTATACGCCCTTTTGGATTGTCGCCAATGATCTTTATCAATGGGTATGATCGATTGCTTAGCATATTTTACAGGAATGATACACGTTCCTTGATGATGGGAGCATCAGCATAACAATATAAGACAGAAAAAATAACTTTGTGTAGAATGAAAATTATGGCAACGAAAAGGGAAAAGAGCCTTACTGCAAAAGTCATGTGCCAGCTGCTTAGGATCTGAGTTTTAGTCAATGGTTAAGGGAATAATTATGGGGCTGCTGCAGCCCCTCAGATTGAGCAGAGGACACTAGCCAGAATCAGTCAGCACATCAGGGTCCTGGTTAACTGGTTTGAAGTGCCAAGCATTGCATCTGTCCTTGCAGAGCAATGCAGTGCTAACTCTAATTCACAGAATCACTAGTGAAGTCACACAATAAGCAAACCTAGTCCACAAGTACCCAGAGATAAGTTTAAATATATACAATGCAGGGTTCATAGCTATATATTTAGGCACAAATAAGGCTGGGTTCATTGCCATAATTTTCACCTCTTTTGGCTAGTAGCTGTAAGCCCATTGATATAGATGCCAGCCTAGATAGAGCTGTCCTCAGCGTCTTTAAGCTGAAAATTTTGTTTATCTAAGAAGGAAAACTGACTATACTATTTCTTAAGGACTTGTGATAGTGTCCTTACAAAAATCACGAATTACCGAGAAACTATTTGTAAATTAATTAAATAGTTAACACTTTAAACTGTTCACTACTTTTAATTCAATAGGCAAAATAATTATGTATAATAAATAAAACTGTACTATAGAAAGGGCGGAAATAAAAAAAAAAACTTTCTAAACTCAAAAGCAATGGAAAGAAATCACAGTTGTAAAATTGGCTTTATACAGATTTAAAAGTAACCATTCCTCGAAGTGTCATATAATTACAAGGTAAATAATATCTGCATAGAAAGCATTCTTACAAATAAGACACACAGGGTCAGCACTAATAACCTGTACTAAAATCCTAGTAGATAAAAGATAAGAGGATGATCAGACAATTCACTGAACAAAAAATATGGCTCAGAAAAGTGAAAATTTCAGGTTCTTTATGATCAAAGACAGGGGGATTAAAATGACAAAATACAAGCATTTTCTTCTTAAAGTGGCAAAATTGTACGAAGCTTGCACTTCCATGTGAATGGGTGAGGAAATGGTTTCAATGGTCTGAACTGCAATTCACTGAGAGTGTTAAAACATTCATTAACTTGTCCTCACTCTTTTCTGGATCTATCAGAGGAATTTTATGCATACAACACCTATAACTGACTTCTTTTCCCCCTACTATGCATGCATCTTTAATAATATTACATTATATATATATGCATCTTTAATAATATTACATTATATATATACACACACATATATGTCAGCATAAGTCTTTTAGTTATTTATGTCACCTAATCCAGAGGCAAATCCTGTGTCTCATATCTGTTTAACGACATCTCTCTTTCCAACTGCCACCGCACTAGCTCAGGCAACACCACCACCTGGGCACCATCTCCTGGGCACCCATGCTAACCATTTAACTGGTTCCCTTTTTTTTACTGGGCTCCTTTACTGTCTATTTCCAACCAACAACAGCACAACTCTTTAAAAAGTTAAGCCAGATGATATAATTTCTGTGTTCAAATTTGGTTGGAGGCATTTATATTATGATTAGCATGATATCCCAAGTCTTACCCTAGCCTATAAGGTTCTGATTTACCTGTAGATTCCATCTACACTTCTCTCTTGCCCATCAGTTTTTTTTTTTTTTACAAATCTTTAAATGTAACTTTAGGGCATTTTTTATTTTTCTTCTCTCAGTCTGGGGAGCTTTTCCCCTATTCATACTTTCATCTCACCCTCTCAATATATCTACTTCTCAAATTAAAACTACCCTCCTAAAAGAGGGACATCTGCCCTGCTCTATCCACTTCCTGTGCTTTAATATATTTCCTAGCACTCAACATTATCTCATAATATCTATGCAAGTTTATTTCTTTATTGTCTATCAGTAGAATCTAAGATCACTGAATGTAGGTATTTTTCTGTCTTTTTCTGGGGACTGAAAATATTGATTAAGTAAATAAATGAATTAGTTAATAGGGAAAGATTAGAATGACTTAAACAATAACAAAATAATTAAGTTGAATGGAATATTATAAATTGTATTTTCAAAAATATTTACTAACTTAAATAAATATTTCATATTAACTTAATTATCATTATGTAATATGTTCATAGTGGTCGATTAATTTAGCAAGTATTCTTATGCCAATACATCAAACTTTTAAATTACAGTGATTATTTTTGAGCTATAATATTATGAGCAAATTTTATTAATTTTATGCAAACTTTTTTATCTTACAAAATTCCAATTATCTTGTAATGTTAAATAAAACAAGTTGCCAGTCAGAAGTCTGAAACCAAGTTTGCCATCTGTAGAAGATTAGCCAAGATCGATGCAGAAACTGGCCATTTGGTCGAATACCTCCTTTGAACCACTGTGCAATATATCTTAATTTGTTCTGCCAGCTTTCCCCTTGTCTCTTCTCCACCTTGCTCTCTGCCTCAGAAAGCCAATGTGTAGACACTGCATTAACCAGCTCCATGTCATCTTGGTTCTTTGTTTCAGTGACTGGAATCACAAGAGGACATCGAGGGTCATAGAAGGGTTATCTGTTCTCTGGGTTCCCTCTTTGTTTAGTAATCCACTCTTGGCCGCCCCTTGTTGGAAGGTCATCGCTTCTCTAGAGGAAGCTGAACCTCATCATCTCTGCTTGGGTTCCAGTAACTACTAATTTTCTAGTCATTTTCAGGTAGCAAGAGACTGTTACTTAGTTCTCATTACTGCTCCATTCCTGCAATCCTCATACAGCAAATTTTGGTTAAATAAAGCATTTCCAAATTATTATATTTCATCTATGCTGTTTGTTTTCTATCAGGACCCTAACTGAGACTACTCTAGTGCCCAGCCTTACAGAACCTGGACCCATCCTTTCTGTAGGCACTGCTGAGGAGATAGGATACACCATGGTAATCTCATTTCTCATCAATGGCATCACGTTTCCCTCTTTCAGCCCCTGGACTCTGGACCTTCTTACATGGAATGTCTTTAGGAATCTATTCAACTCTTCTGATGCATAAACAAACTTGGAACTGAGAAGAAGTTAACAAACCGTAAGGTAATCTCTAACCAAAAAGAGACAGAAGCTGGTATAAAATACTTCCTTCTCCTTTCTTTAGTATCAACAATTTTGAGGCACATATTTTACTTAAATCTTGCAGTATCCTGGTAGTACTAAACTCTGGTTGTCCATGGCAGTGAACTAGCTCAATAATGCATCTTTGGATTGGCTTCCCTCCATCCTTTTTCATTCTTCCAGGTCCCTAAACCATGTACCTTCAAAGCAGCCCAAAATGAACTACTTCTTGCAAATACCTGGTTCAGGCTTTATTTCCTAGAGAGATCTTAAACTTAGAGATATTTTGACACAGTACTGACACACACACACACACACACACACGTATATATACACACACATATATATGTGTATATATGCACACTTTTTCATATATATATAATTTTCACTTAATACCAAAATGTTTGTTGCAGAATTAGTAACACAATTGTACTAGAGAATTGTTCAGTGTGTCGCTGTCCATTTACTAAAAGTCATTTCTAATATATGTCCCCCAACCCCACCCTCCACCCACCATGTCCACCCTCCATCCCTACCATCTTCATATGAATGGGAACACATGTACCTCAGTGCACACTGGGGAATCCATCAGTAAAAATTTCCAGTGTGCTTCCTGTCAGGTCTCAAAGAGATTCATAATAGCATATTCCCAGAGGGCAACAACACCATTAGTCAGAAGTAATAAAACCTTTTAGCGAAAGGGAAATAGGAAAAAAAAAAAAAAGCTTCATATTCTCTGTACACTTTTAAAATTGACTACATTTAAACTTCAGTTTCCAGACTTATAGAGTAAATTCCTAGCTTAGTTTCCATAGCAAAGCCATAGGCAAACAGGTGTCATTTCATAACCTGGTCTACGGGAGCCCTTGCCTGTTAGTAGTGTCTGCATCAAGGCTGAGCCAGCCTGGCTTCAGGGCAGTGCTGCTTCCTCCACAGAGCAGCTGGAGGTTTCCCCGGCCCCACCTGACTTCAGAGGACAGGACTGTGAAGTGTTTCTGGAGTAGAGAAAGGACTGAGCACGCACACCAGACTAAACATCACAGCTGGGATTAGGTACACACAGCTCTGTGCATATACCCAAGTGTAAACTCTTAAAAAGATAAAAGAGAGAGTAAAATATTAGTGTGAGAGAAGTTTTTGCATTAAATAATACCTATAATTTTGAGTTTTCTCTTTTCATATATATATATTTTTTTCAATGGATTCTGCTTTTACTGATGGGAAGTGGAAAAAAAGAAGTATTGAAACAAACATCTGTTCTTGGTCCATTTCCAGGCAATGGGAACCCCAGAGAGGAGGCAAGAAAGCCTGCACCCCTGAGATTTCCAGGGAGGCTTTGCATCTGAAAGAGGTCTGAGTTTGCAGAAGATGCCAATTAATAGTGCTGCTTTGGCACACTAATGTAAACCTCAACTCATTTGAGGTTTGCCCTTTTCTCTTGAAAAATGCATCTCATACTACAGACGAGTATAAACATTAAAGGTCATATTCTCCCTCTCTTCTTAATTCTAATTTACATTTACAGGAAAGTCAAGTGGAAAACCATGAGCTGGGAAATGCTCATTTGCAAAGAGGCACTACAGTTCCAGGCTTGTGGGCTGAATCATGCAGTTGAAAGTCCCGAGTGCTGACCTCCCTAACACTCCATTTCTGCCCACACCACACACAGAGCCTCGGCCTAGAGCCATTTCAAAGATCTATTTGAATTTCCAAAGGAAAAAGTTGTGCACTCATGTACCAGATGTGAGACTCATCTATAAGGCCCTGAAGGTCAACCAGGACAGTTGTCACATCTGTCCACAAGACTGCTCAAAGATTATTCTGGCCATGAATTTTACATACTGGCTTGGGGAGTCTGTTTCAATTGACAAACTGGTTAATTTAACTCATCCTTGTTCATGCTGGTTTACTGTTTTAACCTCTCTGAACATAAAATTCCCAAGATTTAGACTATCACCTGTATTCTATGTTCCACTCAGTCCATTTCATCCATTTAGTCCTCTCAAATATCGAGCACCATTTATATAAATAATATTTTTATCTACATAGAGGATTTTTATTCACTTAGGACACAGACATTAAAAATAAATATCAGACATATTTATAGTTATAAATTCTCCTTTAAAATGTATTAATTTTTCTTAAAATGTTATTACATATTTGAAATGTTTTTTTCCATTTTCAGATCGTCTTGTAGTCAATAGCTTAGTACTTCCAGTTATGTTACTTGCAGAAGAATATTTATCAGAATCCCCAGGTTTTCAACAGTTGTAACTTTATGAATAAAGATTTTTTTTTCTGGCAAAAATGTTCATTTTCTGACCCAAAGTCATTTGGAGAAGAGAAATGGGAATATGTCAACAGAGATAAATGAATATATTTAATTGTTTAGTCAAATTATTAAGAAAACAGAAACATTTTCTCCATGTTTTAAGCATAAACCTGTTTGTCATTATTTCTAAGGTGTTGAATAGAATTATTTTCTTTAATTAGAAAAACTAATAGAACACACAGATTTGATTCCTCAATATTTTATGGAGGAAACTTCATTATTTCAAAGGAGTATAAGATAGGAATTTTGGTCATTATATTTTTCCTTTAAAATCTCTAGCTGCAAATTATTGGTGAAAG
Organism: Pteropus medius; assembly: GCF_902729225.1. Taxonomy (NCBI): domain Eukaryota; kingdom Metazoa; phylum Chordata; class Mammalia; order Chiroptera; family Pteropodidae; genus Pteropus; species Pteropus medius. The sequence goes on from NW_024349797.1 coordinate 9,722,779, forward strand.
TATCTAAGCCAAAATCATTTTCCATTATTAACATGCTCCCTACTTTGCAACTCAGTTATTTAAGCCATAATGATCAAAAAAGACTAAAATCGCATTTTCTACTATATGATAAAATCAAGCTAACAAGCAATATATGACCTTTGTTAATTTCCTTGTTAATTTCTTTTCAATATACATTCTCTCTACATTTCTTAAACAATGTATGAAATTATGTCCAGCACCTACCCACAACCCCCCTGCCCTGCTCTCACTCTTTTTCTGGTGAGACTACCACTATTTTGTTATCCAAACTGAGGAATGTGATTTAAATCAACAGCAGTTTGTTCCCCTGGACACAGAGACTAGTTCAAGAACAGATGAATGAACTAAGTCAAGCAGACAGGATCAACAACAGGATTCGATTCCAGAACCTTCTTTTGACCCACTTAGTGGCAATCAAGTCACGTTCACTGCATTTGGTTTTGCAGTAATATGAGCCTGAAGTTTCAGGAACATGTTAAAGTTTGAAAAATGGGCCATTTTTTTTTTTTTTAATGTGATAAGTGTGAAATCCCTTATTACCAATGGACAACTCAAGTCACTAGTTTTTTTTTTTTTTTACATTTTAACTTCAAATTATAAGTATATATTACCTTTTATAGAAATATAAAGGCAATTTCATGGTATTAAAACAAATTCTGACCTATTTATACAACTCTAGTCACTCCTGAAGGGGTCCTGGGCAAATTTGCAGATTTTCTATTTAGAGGAAATTGTAGTTGAGTAGCTTTATCTAATCTTTCGGACTATTTTATTATTTATATATAAAGCATACACACACATATATACACACAGAAAACATACACAAATAACTCTCTCCTTAGGTTTCTATTAGTAACAGATCTATTGTGCTCTGGCTGTAAGAAAATCCCCCAAATTCTCCAATTAAAGTAAAAACTGGAATAAAGCTAAGTGTTCTGGAACCAAATCAAAAGATGCACCAAAGCTTTCAAAGACCATTAAGTTGAAAGAATTCAATTATATAAATAATATTACCAAAAAAATCAATATGCTTTTTCCTAATATATATTTTAATACTTACTCAAATGTCTACTATATCATCAAAGTTGGCCAATATGAATAAGCAAGCCCTTAGTTAGATTAGTAACTTTTTCTTCACAGTGTGATTTTCTGAGTGACAAATGGTCACTCCATTCCTAACAAAGCTTCCTTTGACCCTTATAGCATTCTACAGTTTAAGGCAGGGGAGGCTATAGATTATATGCAGCTACAAGTTGAGAAGGATAATATATTGACTATTACAAAAACACTAATTAACAACATGTATTTAGAATTGTTCTGTTAGCTTTTTTTTTGTTGTATCAGAGCAGTTCAAAAGTCAACGATGTTGTGAAAATTAGGATAGATATATCTTGATTAGAGAAGATCAAGGTGTAGAATGTGAAGAATTATGAAGCTCTCTCCAAACTGACCTGCTTAGCTAATAAATTCCACATGGACACAGAACAAGCAGTGGATAGCCTGAGAATCGGTGTCAGAGGAATGATGTGAGTATATTTAAGAGAGAAAATGCACTGAAAAGAAACCTAGTGTATTTTTATATTTCTCTCATGGTTGAAGTCCTTGAAATTTTATTTATAGGGATGTGACCCTAGCTTAAAGAAACCAGCTTTTTCACCTTATAAGGAACTTTCTGAAATATAATGTGGTCTATCATAATATATCAAAATATCATAATATAGCACTCGAAACACCAGAGGCTGAAACATAGGCTTTAGCAATAATTGTTTCACAATTGAGAGAATTCAAATACAGAGAGCAAAGCTGAAAGACTTAATCACAACAATATACAAATCTAAAACTCGATTCAGGATTCTGACTTCTAGGTCCATTTTTTTCCTTGCCACACAATGAGTCCATGGAGGATGACAGAACCACAAGATAAAAGGAATCTGGGTCCTGAATCACTGCTTAGAGAATAGAAGATTGACCTGAATTGTTATGGTGGAATGTTATTAGAGTTAGAAAAACAACTTCTGTTTTTAAGCTATAATATGTACAATCTAATGTAACTAATAGCTAAAAAATGTTAAGTATTTATGTGGCTAAATTTCCCTAACTTTCCAAGAAACTCACAGTCATCTTTGAAGATTTAGTTGAAATGATAACATTCCATAATCTTCCACAATTAACTGCATTTTCCTTTGCACCCACTTAGTATTTTGTACATACCTCTATTGTATGTAACTGGTAAGCAAATAATTACTGTATAATTTCATGGCTGCTAACTAGGTCCTGAGCTCTCTTGAGAGGGAACTCTTTCTATCATTCAACCATATAGCCTCCTATATCTTATTGATACTCAACAAACTCTTTTAAAAGAGTAAATGGTTGTGTAGCTCATCAAATATGTTGTATTGCACAAACTTTGGGTAGCTTATTTTTTTTATTTAATACACTTTCTCCTTAACAGTCATTATTAAATTCCAAAGTGTTGATTAAATTTTCTTTTGTTTAAATGTGCGAATTGATTGCAACCCAGACTGACACAAATAGAAGATCTAAACACTTTTAATTTTTTTTTCTCAAGAATGTTTTGGTTTATGCAGTCACCTGATATGTAAGAGTTTTTGTTTGTTTGTGTATGTCATTTTTTTTTATAGTTGAGAATTAGAATAAGGCCTCTAATTCCCAATCAAATATTTCAGATAATGATTGATGGATTTAGATTACTATATATTTTCTCATCATCTTCATATCTTTCTGTGGGGGAAGGTGGAGGGAGCAGAATCTATTTCTATTTATTAACTTAACATCATAAAACCTTGTTCCAACCAACTGTATATTCAAGTTGACATCATGACTCAGAATTAAGCTCAGAACACAAGAGGACCCCTTATAAAGTATTCTTAAGAGTGACATGAGGACAATACACATTTTAAATACAATCATTAAAAAGGACTGAGTGGATAAAGAGCTTCTTTGTCTACAGATGAAGTTTTTACAGAGATCTCTCCAAAATATTCAAAACGGTCACTAAGACTCAGTGAGGTGGATAATTAAATTCCAAGCTAAAGACCAATAAAATTGACCCTTCTGTTTATTCAGTTTGGGGGAGGGTTATTATGACCATTGCTGGTAGAGAAGAGAGTAGTCAGTTTCAAGACACCAGATTTATGTACCACTCCCTTATCATTCTTTTGACTTCTTTGTTCCAGAATGAGTGCTTCTCCTCAATCTCCATCATTAGCAAGTGGGACTTCTTCTAAATCATGACTAAAAGAAAGATGCTATAGTGTCAAACTATAGTTTGAATTCCAGAGTGACCTTTGTAAATGTAATATAGACCATGTAATATAGAAAATTCTACAGGTGTAGGTGACTTTAGAACTACTGATAATATCACATGAAGAATCAGCTAGGTAAGGATTGTGATGAATTGTTGAGATCCTAACCTTCTGAATTTTAGCTGTGAGGTACTATTTAGAAATTACTCTAGATCAGTTATAGCTAAGTAATGTGTATGCAATTTACAGTTATATCTCATGTCTTATTCTGTTCATGGGGAATTGTACTCTTTGCTTCCCCAATATTCTCTGAGCACATGTTTTACAAAGTAGACTTTACACGGTCATATGTAAGAATCAGTTTTATTTATCTGTTTTGTTTTAGTTTCTTTGTTTACATGTGGGTATGCATGTGCATGCATATGCATGTGCCCTTCACCTTAACATGTCACATTTTTCTTCCCCTAATTCAAGAGCATTTGTTCTGTCTGACCACTGGATGGCGATTAAGTGTTTTCTCCCTGAGCAGATAGATTATCAAAAAGCTGGTAGCCAGTGCAGATTGCTTTTGATTCATGAGCAGGATTCCAAGGGACTTCATTAACAAAAACAAACAAACAAACAAACAAAAAACATTTCACCTTGTCTTCATCAGTTAAATGATTCATTCATTAATGAAGCATGCAACCATGCGCTATTATTACCAAATGCAAAGGCAATAATTTACACAATATTTTTAGTTCGAACGAAATGTGTACATTTCTGTTATGAAGTATCTGGTTACACTTATAAAATAACCTTGCAACTTTTTCTCCTAAAATCTCCTACATTCAATAATCCTTTTAGGATTTGCTCTCTTTCTGCTGAATCTCAACTTAAAGAGAAACTTTTGGGATATATGTTGAGAAATGTTCGTAATCTCTCATGGCACTGCTTTGTAATTCCTTATTTGTGCATAAGGTCTATTAGTTTTGTTCCTCACTGAATCTCAGGTACAAGGTAATCTGGTAGTAAACACTGGTTGAGTGAAAAGAAACAACCATGGTCTTCTCTTACACTTTGGTTACCGATATCCATTTGGAAGACAAGATGGAGCTCATCTCCACAAAATTGAACTGTTCTATAAATAAGTGTATCTGAACATGTGAAGAGAGAAGTATCTCTCATACTTTTCTTTCACAGCTAGTTAACGTTAAGATCTGTGTATCCTTACCCTACTTGAAGGATGCTCCCTGTATAAAACAGAATTGGACTAAGTTCCTCTAAGCTGAGCTTACAGAAAAGCTTGCTTTTACCCTGTTTGAACCATCCTTAGCTGCACTAGTCTTTAGCTCATAAAACCAAACTCTCAAAAATTCAAGCTTTCTTGTGGAGAAATGTGTACAGGTTTAAAAACCTATTGTCTAAAAAACTAAAAGATCTACCATTTGCCTGAGATTTTTTTTTTTTTCCTGTGTCTTAAAAAACTCTGGACATTTGTTTGAGAACATGTCAGCTCATTTATCAATTGAAAAACAGTATTAATTCAAATCTTCCAGAGTCCGTGTGCTCATCTTTTTCTCTATAGCCAAACTGTACATTTTACTTAGACTACTGGACTTCACTGAAATGTATCAGAGTAAGGAGAGGAGAGCAGGAGACAGCAGCAGATGAAGTTATTACTAACTGCAGTTGGAATAGAAAGCAGAACTGAATGAGAGCAGGGGGTTTTTGCAGTGAGCCATGGAATACCCTGAAAGAATTTAGGGGCTATCCAAGGTCTTTGGCCGAAGAGTATACCAGAGCATCCATGGAATGCATGTGATTAAAATATACTTAGTAAGAGAAAATATTTTTGTGTTCTGCTCCTAACATCAGTTTCCTCCACTATGAATTCCCTGGTCCCAAAGACTATGCTGTGCTTCTGAGTGCAAACCATTTTCTTCTGAATCGAATCATTCCTTCTTTTTCTCCTGGCTAGGAGAATGAAAATGGAATTTTGGGATGATTGCCTGTATTAGTTTGCTAAGACTGCCTTACAGAAACTGGATGGCTTAAACAACAGAAGTTTATTCTCTCACAGTTCTGGAGGCTGGAAGTCAGAGGTCAAGGTGCTGACTGGGTTGACTCTTTCTGGGAGCTGTGAAGGAAGGATCAGTTCTAGGACTCCCTCTTTGGCATGTAAATTGCCATCTCCTCTCTGCGTTCATTTTGTCTTTCTTCTATGTGTGTCTCTTACTTTTCACATGGTGCTCTTTTTATAAGTTCACTAGTAATACTGGATTAGGGCCCACCCTAATGACTTGATTTTAATTTAACTAATTATATCTGCAATGACTATTTCCAAAATCAGGTCATATTCTGAGATACTGGTCATTAGGACTTTCAACATATAAATTTAAAGGGGGACATAGTACGATCCATTTCCTTTATATCATACTGTCTTTCCTCTGCTATTTTTCTATTACTAGAAAGTATATTAATTAAGCTCTACCCAATGGAGCAGAACTCCTGAGGCATATAGTGGTTATACCCATTGGTTCTGGAAGCATACCACCTGGATTTGCACCCATGTATTGTCACATCCCAGCTCTGTGACCTGTTTCTTCATCTGTAAAATGGGGATAATAAGATCTATCATGTGAAGTGTTTGGTTACTTTGCAATATTACACTTATAAATATTTATTGTAAAACATTCTTGAGGAAATAAACTGCCGCTCGTGTTCGGGTAGTAGTTCATACACTTTGACTATGGAAGCTTATGATCCCAGCAAAGGACACATAGCAACCCTGGAAAATAATGAGACAGAAGCTCACTACTGTTTGGAATGTGGGGCTAATCCTGCAATGATTCAAGTTGTGCAGATGCTGCAGATAATCCTAAAAGACATTTAAATTCCAACTGTTTTTATCTCTGAAATTATGTACCAGCCTCTTTAGAGAGTCATTTGGACACTCTACTTCCATCCCACCAACCCAATCTCACAGAACAACCTAGATGCAAAATGAAGAAACCAATCCCTAGGAAGAGAATAGAGGTGAAACGCATTGCACTGTATATGTTCCCCCTAAACCCTTGCTCTAATACCTAATTTCTTCAAAAATATTTTATAGATGCCAACTCAACCTAATAATTTCTTTTCCAAATTTTTACATTCAATGCATGCTCATTTCTGTTTGCCTCAATCCTTAGGACACATTGCTTATAGTCAGCCACTGCTGATTGTCATTGGTCCTGACTAAAAGCTACGTGAGCTCGGATCTGGGCTTCTCTTAGTCGTATAAGAACATTCCATATACTGATCAAAGTATTTCATACATACTATTGGACTTAATACTCAACAACTTTTTTAGGTAAGTATTAATTCTATCATTAATACTGAGGGGGAAAAAGAGGTTTAGGAAAGTTTATATTACCTAATGTTATAAAGTTATTAGTTGTGATACAATTTGAATCCAGATTAGTATGATGCTAATGTCTGAGCTCAGTGACAAATACATTTTCTTCACAGATAAAGATGGAAGTCAGTTATCTAACAGTGTCCTGTATTGCAGTGCGGTGAGGCTCAGATAGACTACTGAACAGTTTTGATAATGATATTGCCTCAGTTTAACGTCCAACCCTACATTCTCTTAATCCAAAGCAGTTAGTTACAAGCCAGAGATGTATATCTATATAAGATTATGAAACCAATGGATCAAGAGATGGTTACTTTTCATACAGTTAAAAATGCAGTGTAAGATTCATTAAAAAGAATAAAGACATCTTCTGTAGATAATTCTTAGATGTATATTCACATATATTCCAAAGATATCAATGACCAACTACACAAAACATAAACTTATTCCCTCAGCTTTTGGCATCATTTGCTTTGAATTAAAAGCTCAAATGACACTAGCTTTTTGCAAGTTTTCAAATGTACTTAACTTACTCTGAAAAGCTTACTCTTAAAACCTACTCATATATTATGTTTACAGAAAGGTTCATCAATTCTGAATCTTTATACCCTTTAAATAGTGTACTCTAATTTAATTTCTATAATTTTACATATTTGAATTCAAGTTTTCTTAAAGTAAACTTATATGTAAAATGTAGCCAGAAAAATTAGATTGAATTGAAATAAACAAATACATATGGAAAAACTACTATGTGCTAGGTGTTGAAGATATAGATAGATGGTTAGATATCTATATAGATAAAGATGTAACGTAGATATTATATAGATAGAAATGTCTGTCTATTCATATCCATCATTTGGCATTGCACATTGGGCAAATGTAACACTCTTCCTATTTTATAATAAGAGATCAGCATTTGTGAAGGATGGTCTTTAAATATTGTTTTTGTGCCTGTTTTAATATAAGGCACAGATCCAAGAAATCCTGAACTAGTTGAAAGCAAAGTGAGAAGATTTTAATGGTAACCTGAGCTCCTTTTGCTTCCATTTGTTTTCCTTTGAAAAACTTTGTGAACTAATGAGATAAAAACACTATATTGCTAAGAATATAATCAAGGGCTATAATGAACCAGTTTTTTTTGTTTTGTTTTGTTTTGTTTTTGAGGAAATAAAAGGGAAATAAAAAGGTTAATAGACTAATAGACAATGAAGGTAATCCTTACATAAACTTCCCCAAATTTTATATCAGGTTCCTGTTTATTTTTTCCTAGTAAGATTGTACTCAAGTTAAATTATAATTATTATTTCTTAAATAATAGCAAACTGTAGATATAAAACACACCTAGAAATTGATTTCCCTATCATTTTGCCTTTTGTCTTATTTATGGTTTTTACTTTCTAAGCTATAAAGATATATTTATAATTAAAAATCTCAATCTTTTCAGTTTAATCAACACATTTGACATATTTTATGTCTGAATTGTTTTCTCTGCCCGCCTTAGATTGTATGCCTTTAGGATAGGGACTGTGTCTATGATGATTTATATAGTGCTGCATACTTGGTGTTCAATAAATAATAAACAATAAAAAAAGATTGCCTAGCAAAGATATAACTCTCATACTAAGGACAAATTGGCTAAATGACTTAGAATTATTTTTTCTTTTACATTGGAAAGCAATTCCTTAACATATCTTCTTTGAATGAAGTAATATTTTCTATTTTAATATCTCAAATTAATCTAGCTGTGTGCACTCTCTTGCTCTCAATTGAATCTTTACATCCAGCTCTACATATAATTTTTAAGTGCTATCATTTTATTGAATATGCATTTTTGAGTAAGATTAAATAAGAACATCAGTGAATTGGCAAATGATACACTCTAGTTGATCTGCTGAACACAGCATATGCAACAACATTTGGAGCCATTCCAAATTAAACTTATACGACGAAGATGAAATTATTTCAGGTGCACTTACTTTTATACCTGGCTTTCAAACATCATTGCCTTTCAAATCATGGACTGTTTGATCTTGTGCATTGTTCTCAGTGTTCAATTCTTTGTCATATCATACATTAAGGGTTCATCCAAGATGTCAGATTGGAGAATCTTTATTTTTTGTTTCTTGCTTTATTGTGACATCCATCCAGGTTCAAGTTGGGTGGAAGAGCAGACTCATGAAGCTACAGATTGTCTTGTTCAATCTCACTTCAGGGTCTCTAACAAGTGTTTTCTGCATGGTACATTTTTTCTATTTCTCCCTCTTATTTCATTCTCAAATCTTCTCTCTAGCAAGTTATTACTCATCATTCAAGTTTCAGAATAAATGCTTCTTCCTCTGGAGAGCCTTCTCTACCTCTACCTTCTATTTGACTTAAGTTGTTATTCTTGTATCAATACACCTAGTTCTTGTACTTGCCCTAACATTGCATTCATTAGATTGTCATTACTTATTTGACATTATTCTTGAAGCAGATACTTCATAAGTGGATGAATTTCTTGAATGAATCACTATTGTACCCAGAACATCAATCTCAGTGATTGGCACATAACAATCATTAAAAAAAAAAAGGTTGCCGAATGATTTAAGGACCATCGTTTCACCTTTCAAACTACTACACAAGAAGATCACATACTCTCAAAGCAAAATAGTTAAGGCTTACTTTTGAATTTGGCTTATAATGTGAAAGCATTTTACTCTCACAACTAGCTTTAAGACACAACCAGTATTTGATACAAAACATGTCCTTTCTTAGACTAGAGGTAATATACTAATGAAAAATGTTCTCTGAATTTTCATACAGGCTGGACATTTCTAGGTTTATAATCTGCTGTTAGTTGATGTAGTAAAGTTAACTGAGTTTTCCTTAAAAACAATATGAGGTTATAATGTATTGGTAGCCTCTGCTGAAAAAAAAAAAAAGAAAAAGATTCATTCACTATCTTTATTTAAACTTGGCACAGACTGAGAGCAATCCATCACAAAGATTTATTTTTGTTCATTTGGGAGACCTCTAGATCAGGGCTGTGCAAATTGAGAGGAAGAACTGTGAGGACAAAAAGAAATGGCTGCAGAAGGATAGAGAGAGAGGGCAGAACCTAATGTCAGGTCCTGGTAAAAATCAAGAGGAAAGAGCTGTTCAATCTGAGGATAGAATCTGAGCTACAGTATTGAAGTACATGAGCTCAGGCAATAATCTATGAGAGAACAGATTCAATACCAAGAGAGACTCAGAATGCCAGTGCAATAAAAACACATTTGTATCATTGGCAGAGACGTGTAAATTATAGAATGCCTTTGTTTTGTTTGTTTGGTTGGTTTGGTTTGGTGATCAATAAATTCACAGGAAGTTTCTAAATAGGTCTAATAATGCAAATATTTTATGAGAAGAAGTTACAATACTAATTGATCTTTCAGGATGGAACAAGATCAGGATTCTCTCAGTCCTCATCCAGGATTGCAGATTTTCAGAAATTTAATCTCATTTGTATATTTTTAAATTTTTTTCTGGGACCCAGATTTTAATGTGAAAGATCAAGTCCTAGAAGATATGAGAAATTGTCTATATAGCTTTAAAAATTTTATGTCAACCTATAAGAAATCTAATTTAATTTATTTACCTTAAAGAAGATTAAATTATTGCAGGGCTTTCTGTAATTTGAACCAACTGTTGTAAAAAAAAAAAATGTTAAGCACAGCTTTAACAAGAAAAAGCTTTCACTAATGTGAAAGCATGAATAATCCATGGATTTAAGCTATCTGAAAATAATGCATATCTTGTACTTAGAACCATTTTAGCTCACCAAATAGTTATTTTAAAAAAGAAATTTATGTTTGATTTATGGACCATCATGATTTAGTAATGAAATCAAATTTGAAAGGTAAAAAAAAAAAAGGAAAGCAATTGGCTGGTCCAAGTATTAGAACTATTTGCTCTTTTTCCCCCAATCCTAAAATGTTAGCCTTAATTGAAGTCAGTAGAAGACTTTCTTCCCTCTTTAATTTTCTTCATTTGCTCGCAAATTCCATCTGACTAAACTTCCACTAAACTGGTATAGCGTTAACCCTTTTAGAGATGTATTTGAATAGAAAATTAATTTAGGCATTCACTTGTTTTCATGATTATTAGTTATACTGAGAACAACTCAAAGGGTTTTTTTTTTAATCTTTATGCAGTCCCTGCTCACTGTCGATTTCATTTCATTAAATGTCAAACATTTATGGTAATGGTTCTAGTGTGTTTTGAGGACATGGATAGAAAGTATTGAACAGGCTAACAGTTGGGTATGCACATTTTCAAAATATAAAATACAGCCTTAAATTTCATTTTATTGTGCAATCTCTGTCTTTGTACAATTTCATATCATTTTACAATATTCGATGTGTGTGTTTGTAAAACAAAGACTACTTCTGAATAATCCTATAATTCCGATTTCAGAGTGAGATGCTGTTGGAAGAAAAGCTAAATGTTACACTAATTACTTTGAGGTACAGCAGTAGTTTATATTGTTCTAGGAAAAGAGTTATTCTCCTGAGGAGTCGCAGTTCCAGAATGCTGAATGCAAGGCTAACCAAGCATAAAGCCTTTTATTTTTGGTTTTCTGTGCACTTGGGGAATGGAACCAGTTGCTTTAGCAATAAAATCCATTTTAAACAAATCAAATCTGAGGAAAATTGAAAGACTGAAATGCTATAGAAGGAGTCTATGATGAACGTTTGAGTTCAGAGGCACTAGAATTCTTAGTGTGAAATTCATTATTTCACCATGATTAAGACAGTTCATCATCAATTATAGGCGTATGTTCTTAGGTGATCAATGGGGGTTAAGGAGTTTTTTTTTCTTCCTAGAATTAGCTTTCTAATTAAAAAAAAGTAATTTAAAAAATGGCCTTCTAAAGAACAGCTGTGTTATCTATTGTTTATGGAACAGCCTTGCAGTCACGCTTGTTTTTTGGCATTGAAATAAAAATGAGAGTGATTTGCATAAGTGGGATATTAGTTGCTGTGTTGATCATTTTCTTCCCTTTCCCTTTTTCAGTATATAGTTCATTCGTGTTATCTTAATGATAAGTGGCTCTTAGGCAGAAAACAACTGTCTGCTATTTTTGACCTCTCAAAATAGCTAAAAATATGTTCATATAAAATAGTATTAGATTAGAATTTGTCTTAAATTAGCCACAATATGTTCTTTGAATAAGGGCCAAATTCAGTCCAAATAAGTTTAAGATATACAGGTTGTATATAATATTAACATAGAAAGAGTTAACGTCTTTGTTTGAAACTAGAATTTTCAGAGTTTTTAAAAGGAAAATATGATTTTTGAGGGACTTAGTGTCATAAACTACCTTAAAATATAGAATTTTTATATGATGTTCATTTAAAATTTCAAATGAATATTTTATTCAGATTATGCTTCTTAAATATAATTACTGTTCCCTTTAAAAGAAACAAAAATTCCAATCTAAATTTTACTACTATACTGCTATTTTTTACTCATGGCAAATGTTAATGAGTTAAATTATTTCCTTCAAAATTTATGTATTGAAGTTCTAACCCTTAGAATACAGACTTCTGAGATACATCTTTATAGAGGTAATCAACTTAAAGTGAAGTAATTAGCATGGACTCTAATCTAATATGACTAGTGTTCTTATAAAAAGGGAAAATCAAGACACAGAGAGATACACATGAGAGAAAGATGATGAGAAAAGGGAAAAGAAGGCCATCCAGAAGCCAAAGAGAGATGCCTGGAACAAATCCTTCACTAACAATCTTCAGAAGAAATCAATCTTCCCAACATCTTGATCTCGGATTTCTAGCCTCTCAGGTTGTGCTCTGTTATGGATGTCTTAACAAACTAATAAAGACATATATTTCTGCCAAGTGGTCTATTTTCAATCAAAATGTTTTAAAATTATTTCGTGATGGTCAGTTAGGTATGCTATTCAGAACTTATAAATGCATTTTCGAAGTAGAGAACAAGCATTAAGAGTATTGGGCTTTAGTATCCAACACAACTATCCTCTAGCTATTAAACACTGGGCAATTGTTCAACTTCCCTGTGCCTCAGTTTCATCAGTGATAAAATGGAATGAATAGAAGTTCTTAATGAGAGTGGTTACGAGGATTAACATAGACGAACCAAGTGTGTAACGTCTAGTTAACATGTAAATTTAAGTGGCCATGAAGGTGACAATTTATCAATACAAATTATTATTGAAGTTTTAATTATTGTGAAAAATAATCAGGATCTCCTGTATTTCTAGAAGTTAAGAATTACAGATAAACCACTTCTCAAGGAGTAGACCTTACTGATACTTGGTGCCATGTTATTGACTTCAACCAAAATTCTCTCAAAGCCTTCTTTATTGAACAATATATGTGTTGGTATTATATATATATATATATATATATATATATATATATATATATATATATAATAATGTGTGTGTATACATGAAGTGTGTGTATATATATATATAAAATATATATATATAAATTTTTATTTATATATATATAAAAATATATGTGTGTGTATACATGAAGTGTGTGTATATATATATAATATATATATAAATTTTATTATATATATAAATATATGTGTGTGTGTGTATACATGAAGTGTGTGTGTGTGTGTATGTGTGTGTGTGTGTGTGTGTGTGTGTATATATATATATATATATATATATATATATATATATATATATGAATCTTGTGTTGTCCTGGTGTAATCAAGGAGAAAAGATGCATCAGTTAGCCATCCTAATGATGAGATACTGATGTCATCAGAGAGATAACACATAGATCACATGGCTCTAATACAGGGAGAACCATAGTTGAAGATGAATTCCACATCTGGATTGTATAATTACCACTTTCTTACCTGTGCCCATATCCTGACTTCCTCATTTCTATTTGTGCTCTTGAGAGAAAGTTTTTTAAAAATGATATTTCTCCCATGCTTAGATCCTTTATCAAGTTATCTTTTTTAAAAGTAATGTGTTCATTCACTACATCTTTATTGACAGCTTCACAAATTTCAGGTTTGTGCTAGGCTACCCATCTGGGCATGTGGAATGAAAGGGCTAGATAGGAGGCTGTATTTAATACTCTTCTACTGAGTAGTTTTTGTATACTTGCCCTATTAAATATCTATTGAAATACTGGAACATAGAAATGTACTTCCTAGGGACCCCAAGCCAAAATTGGTCCCACTTGTTTACATTTGCATGGAAGCTGTGCTTACCTTAGTCATCATGCCTAATCATCCTACATCAAACTAATTAATAGAGAATATTTCTACTCTGCCACATTCTCTAATACTTGAATTCTTAGAAGAATCATTTTTATTTTTTAGATGTTCAGAATCTAGCACAGTGGCCAACATGAATCAGGTGCAATGTAAATAAAAGAAGTGAATTTATTATTCTAAAAGAGAGAAGGTGAGGAGAAAGTTAACAATCATAAAAAACTCAGTATTCATGTAGAGCTTTGCAGAAGGGGAGGCTGTAGACAAGAGAATATGGCGAGAGAAAATTCCAGACAGGTGGAAAATCAAGAGCTGAAGCACACATGTGGGGAAAGGAATATATGTGGAAATTGAAAACAAGTCAATTTGGCCAGGGTCTAGTGTATATGAACATGAGCAAAGTAGAATTTAAAAAGGCAAATCCCATTTACATCATGGAGGCTCATAAATGCAAGGCTAGGGAATCTTGACCTCTATCATTAAAGCGCTGAAAACAGCACTCCATAACTCTCCATTGCCTCTGGCATAATCTGTTAACAGTTTGTAATTTGGAAAAGGTATGGGAGAGAATTTTGTTGATGTCCAGATACATTAACTCAAGTTACTCTGTTTAATTTAACTTGAATATACTTTAATCTAGTAGAATGTTTTCCTTAGTTATTTTGTTATATTTTAAATATGCAACTTTGATGACTATATTCTTTTATCTTAAATGAACAGTAAAATTACCTGTTGTGTCCTATAGATGATGCTAACTTTGATCCACTTATGTACATTGAAATCTCCTGGAAAATGTGACTTGTGAAATATAAATACATAACCAGTAACAAAGTAGGATCCTAAGATGTTATCTATGAGGTCAAGAATATTATTTCTTTACCTAAATATGAATCTAATTCTCTGTAAAACTTGAAATAAATGAATCAGAAAGCAAGTCTTGAGCTAAAGCTGCATAGTTCCAAGATTATTTCAAGAAGATGATGCAGAAACCCAGTCTAAGTTTAAGTTAATTATGGGCATTTGATTGAAAGATATACCCCCAATATGTTAATAGAAAAAATTCTCTGAAACAACACAATGCTGCATGATTCAGACATTTAAAAATACATAAGTATGTGTATGTCTGTACAGAATAAATTTTTGAAGTCGTGGGAAAATACTTATAGTATCTTATCTATTTGTGTCAACATGTATACATTTCAAAAACACAATATTACATGAAGAAAATGTTGAAAATTATTCTTAAACTTGAACATCTAAATACATTTTAAAATAATACAAAATTTATGTTATTTATTGTCACAGACATATATACTAAAATCACACAATTCTCCTTGAGACTGATCAACACCAACTTTAGACTCATCAATTTCAATGTGAAGGGTGGGAGAAATATTAGATGAGTTGTTGGGGTCCTAACAGTATCATTATGTACTTATTCTTAAAGCAAATATTTATATTTGTTGATTAAAAAATAAAATACTTGAAGCAAATAGGAGTTACGGAGAGGAGATTCTTTGTCAAGCCCAAACACTAACTAAACATTTTTGGCTCTCTAGAACAGTAGGTGCCCACTTGCCTTAAATAAAAGGACAAAAAGTTTTCATCAGAGGCAAATACTTCTAGGTTGCTTGCTATCTTTGCCTCCAGAAACAGAAGCTGGACACTTTTATGCCAAGGAGACAGAAATCTAGAAAGGAAAAAATAAAAGCAAGAAAGTTATTTCTCCCTCTGATGGCAACACATACTATTTGTAACATATTTCTAATATATTATGAATTATCTTTGAATATTTACATTATAGCATATTTTAACCTAGCATTTTCATCCTTTTCTATATTATCTACATTTTCTAAAGTAAGTGTGTATGACTTTCATAATCAGAAAAGAAAAAAATCATTTCAAATTTTATAAGATTAAATGTTAATAGAAGCAAAACAGAAATATCATTGAACCTACAAAAACTCTTAAAATGTAAAAATAAGTAAAAAAACAATCCAATTAAAAAATAGGGAAAAACCTTGAACAGACACTTCATCAAAGAAAATGTACAGATGGCAAATATGCAAAGCAAATAAGAAAAGATGCTCAACATTATTTGTCCTTAAGGAAATGTAAATTAGAACAACAAAGGAATCACGGTTAGACCTACTAGAATGGTCAAAATCTAAAACACTGAAAACACCAAATGTTGGTGAGGATATGGAACAATAGGAGAACTTATTTATTTCTGGTAGAAATGCAAATCAATGCAGTCACTTTGAAGGAGATTTGGGAAGATTCTAACAAAACTAAACATACTCATACCATACGGTCCAGCAATTGTGCTTCTTGGTATTTATCCAAAGAACTTGAAAACTTAGGTCGACATAAAAACATGTGCATGGATGTTTATAGAAACTTTATTCATAATCATCGAAATTTGGAAGCAACCAAGATGTCCTTCAGTAGGTGACTAGATAAATAAACTGTGTTATATCCAAACAATAGAATATTATTCAATACTAAAAAGCAATAAGCTATCAAGTCAAGAAAAGACATGGAGGGAACTTTCCTATTATGAAGTGAAAAAAAGCCAGTCGGAAAAAGCTACATACTATATGATTCCAACTATATAACATTATGGAAAAGGCAAAACAATGGAGTCAGAAAAAGTTTCCAGGCTTAGAGGAAAGGATGGAATAAATATAACACAGAGCATTTTAAGGCAGTGATGCTATTCTATACGGTACTACAATGGTGGGTACTTGTCCTTAAATACTTATCAAAACTTGTAGAATTCACGACACAAAGAGTGAACCCTAATATAAACTATAAATTGTGAGTGAAAATGTGTTGTTGTACATTCATTGATTGTAATAAATGTACCACTCTGATGAGGAATGCGAATATGGGGCAGGCAGTTAATGGGAAACCTCTGTACTTTATGCTCAAATTTTCTGTAAGCCTAACAGTGCTCTAAAGAACAAGATTTATAAATAAAGTCTATAAATAAATAAATAAAAATTATAAAGTAAAATTTTAAAAAATCATGGAGCTCGTAAACGTCGCTACATTGGTTCTCCCTTTGTGAAATAATGACATTTAAAATTACATGAAACCAAAAATCAAATGTTTTTACATTGTATATATCTTTTTGGAATTGATTTCTATCATATGTAATCTAAGCCATATTCTCAAATCAGTTGATTCAATTTCACAAATTTTAAAGCAGTGTTAATCTGTGGATTGTAATATAATGGTGAATGTGACAGACCTTTCCTTGAACAAGCTCACAATGTCACATGGAAGACCAGAATGTACACAAATAAATTATACATTAGGTGTGTGATATTTGAGATTTTGACTATCTTTTGAAACCTGATAATGCCATGGACACTAGAATAAAGCCTGTGAATCTAGCACATCTGAGTTCAAGCCATCTTTCCACCTTAAAAAAAAAATACAATAAAATAAACCTTTGCAATCCTATACAGATGGTTCTTCTTTAATTATGATTTTTGTCCATCTGTATTGTTTACTAGATAACATGAAACAAATTATCTCAAGCCTATGGCAAGCACACACATAAAATCACTTCACGAGCAATCAGTAAAAAGAAATATCATTCCCAGAAATTTGCAAGATTGATATTATTTTCCACTTTTTGCTCATGTCATTTATTTTCTCTCCTTCACTACTCTATCACATTCTAGCTTCTCCTATAAAATTATTGAAAGAAAGGAGAAAATGTCTTCTTTGGAAATTGTGTTTTTGAATGACTATCGTGTACAATTCCCTTCCTGTTTGTAAATTGTACATGCTAGGCTATAAAATATTCAGCAAACTCACTTTTGATGCCTTCCCTTCTAGAGATCTCTATTTTACAAAACAGATTGTTTACAACTGTGCTCCCCTTCTGTCTAATAGGTACCCTGGGGGAATGTTGTTGGCTTTGAGATTCGACCACATATATTCAAATATGTGTCGAAGCCAATGAAATCTGATAGTAGCAAACATTATTCAGTGATCTCTGAATGGAAAAGGTTCATATTTCTCTTCCCTTTGGGATATAAAGGAAAAGGACACAATGGGATGTGTGAACGACAGCCACATATAAGCAAATGATTTCAAAAAGTAGTGGAGCATTTCATGTTCTTCAGAGTCAAATGGGAGTCTTAAACTGTCAAGCTTAGCTGCAGTGAAAATGGCTTTTTCTTTGGGGACCAAGATACATATTCATTTGCTTCCCACTTGGTTTGCTGATATAGCAGCCATACCCTGGCAGGTGCTGCCTGGGATTGCCAGAGGGACAAAAGTAGAAATAAATTATATTGCTCTATTGGGTTCTCAGACCAATAGCAAGAATTAATGTTGCTCCATGAAGACCAAAGTGCTTCCTAGGAACCTGGGAAAACCAATACATCACTGATGATGCCAGTTAGTGTTCTGTATGAAAATGAAGCAGTGAGTACCAAGATGAGAGGAGTGAGGAAGAAAACTGCTAATAGGAACCAGAAGTGTCATGAATACTGGAATTAACTATTTTAATCATACTGATTTAGCTATATTAGGATAGATGTACAATGAGCTTAATGACATTTTTTTAAACTTAATATCTATTTTTAGGAATTGCCACATTTTAGGAATACACTATACTAAGCACAGTTTCTGACATTTAAAGATTGGAGCCTTTTTTTGGAAAAACAAAATAGTGAATACTAGTTTCCAGATGATGTCTTTGATGATAGGCCTATGTGAGAGCAACAAGGGGCACTTCAAATAATCTCAAGGAAGCTCAGAGAAGAGAGCCAACAAAGATTACCGCTAAGTTAAGTTGTAATGGATGATCAAGACTGAGCCCAGGTAACGTAGGGAGGCAATAATGATGATTTAAGAGCTATTGTGATAGCAGAGTTGACAGAATCTATGATGATTTGATATTAAAGGGGAAAAACAAGGAAAAGGAGAATCCAATAATAATCTAGCTGTGGAATAAAGTCTAATATTACGGCTCCGTATTATGTGTGTCTTGACATCTGGGGAAATGAAGGCCTTGAATGTCCTAACCACAAGTTGTGCTGGTGTTGACAAGGTCAACACCAAACAACCTTCCTTTTCATGGTGATTAAATACAGCATCTGCTGGTCTCTGAGTAGATGACTTTAGTTCCTTACCAGCCCATAGAATTGACCAAACAATTCAATCACTTTTCCCACAGAAATTAGGGGTCACCTTACCCTCTTGTTACTTCTAAGCCTACCTCCCAAAGCCCCTGTTGATTCATTTTTCTAGTGTAGCCCCCTCATGGCCCTGCATGGTGTGGTGTCCTCACTCCCCAGACTGTGAATATATGTGACTAATAAACTGCTGTCAATCTCATCTGTCAGTGTTGAGTATTGTGTCTTCACCCATTCCAATAACGTCAAAGCAGGGACTCCTCCTTCACCAATGAAATAAAGAACAGATGAATAAAACACTAGCCTGGACAATGTTTCCATATATTTAGGCTGCCATAAAAAAAAATACCATAGACTAGGTGTCTTAAACAACAAACATTTATTACTCACAGTTCTGGAGGCTGGGAACTGCTAGATCAAGGCACTGGCAGATTCAGTGTGTGATGGGGGCCCACTTTCTAGTTTATAGATGGCTGTCTTACTGAAACCTCATATGGAAGAAGGGAAAGAGCTAGGGAACTTTCTGCAATCCCTTTTATAAGAACACTGATCCTACTCCTGAAGACTTTACCCTCATGACCTATTATTCACTTGCCAAAGGCCCCATCTCCTAATATCATCACATTGGGGGGTAATATTTCAACACAGGAATTTGAGGTGGGGGAATAAACATTTAATCCACATATTTTACCTCTGCACTCCCAAACTCATGTCTTTCTCACAAGCAAAACACAGTTATTCCACCCTGACAAAGGTCTTAATTCACTTCAGCATCGATTCTAAAGTCTAAGTAAGTCTCATCTAAATCAGATATGGGTAAAACTTGAGGTACCAGTTAATAGTTTTTCCCTTTCTGATCAAGGAAATGCTCAAGGAAGACACAATTTCTTTTTTGTTTGTTTCTTTGGTGAGGGTGAAGGTGGAAGGAGGGAAAATAGGGAGTGTGCACATGTATTAAAATATTTGCAGTTGTTTATCAAAAAATTGAGGAAGTTATCGCCTAACAAATTCCATTTTCTTTTCGAGGTGGGAACCATGAAGTCCTTGGGAATAATGGTGGATGTGGTCACATAGGAAATTTAAGGAGAATGTAGTTGGAAATAGCTAAATAAGAAGAATAAGAAGGAGCATCATCCAGGGAAGCTGAATTATTATTACCAAAATTTTTTATTCCACATAATTTAAAAGGAGCATAGATTACTCACTTTATATATACAATAGCAATTTCAGCTTCAGAATCTCTGTAGGATAAATTAGCAGAATGTTAACGCAGTTGATGAAAATTGCTCAGGCCAAGAATTTTGAAATTGTATAATTTATGCATGTGTGTCTATATGTCTATATTTCTATTTCTATGTTGCACAGTAGTTTATTTGTTAATTTGTAAAAGATTAATCAAGTGCTTGGCAGAAATGCTATATTGTATTTCCATAAAAGCAAATTCTTGGAAAATTGCTTTGAGGTAGGAATTGAGTAATGAAGAAAGAGTAAAGAAGAAGAGGGAAATGTGTGTTTATTAAAATGTAGGAAACACCCATAAGGGTAAATAAAATGGAGAATGGTAAGGCCTATGATGGTAGAAAGCTTTCAGATACAGGGGAAAAATAGGTAAAAGAAATGTAAAGAAAAGATATGTTTCATAATTTTAAAAAAAAATTTATTTTATTATGTCTCTTTTAAAAGGAAATTATTTATCCAATGACTTACAAGATGAAGGAAATTTGGACACAGAGTACACACAAAGATAAAACTATGTGGCTACAGAGAGAGAGACTGGAATGATATTTCTATAAGCTCAGGAACACCAAGAACTTCTGGCCTTCACCAGAAGATATGGAGAGAGAGGTGAAAAACAATTCTCTTCTTGAGTCTCTAGATAGTATGACCTTAATTTCAGACTTCTAGTTTCGAGACCTGTGGGAGAATAAATTCCTGTTGTGTTAAGCCACCTAGTTACACCAGCCCTAGGAAACTAATAAATCAGGTGAAACATTCAAAAATGCTTGCAGAAAGCCCAACAATGGCCGAGAACTTCTTTTTCTGAGCTACTTATTTGTTAAACCAGATGCCCTTATTTTCTGAATTAATTCATTTTTTTCCTGAAATTTCATCACCAAGGGTCTCATCATTCCTTTTTATTTAGAAACGCCTCACTACCAAATTCTATAATTGGAGCACTACAAGATTAGAGCAGTATACAAATCATTTCTATGGACTCAGAAATGTGTGCGTCTAGTCTCTAGGCTCTTGTAATGAACAAGTTGAAATCTTTGGAAAATTTTTCATCCAAACAACCTACCCAGCTACAATTCAATACATTTTACTTCATGTTTTCTTCATCTGTTTTCCATTGGTCTACATTTCTGTGATAGGTTTACACAGGAATAAAGAAAAAAAATGATAAGGAGAGAGAGAGAAAGGGAGAGAAAGAGAGAAGAAGGGAGAGAGTAAAGGAAGGAGGTTACGGTTTCCTTTAAGAATGCAATGCACAACTTTGGCTTAAATCAATACTTTTTAAAATAAACTTTAATCAGTAAAAATACAATATCTGTCTTTTTACGACTGGAAGATGATGGAGAATAAAGGCGGAGCAAGAGACAGAGAACATATTAACTTCTTATGTACCACGTATTGCATATCTTTTTTAAAAATGTTATTAACAAGATGCATAAAACTAAAACAAGAGAGCTGCTCTCAATCTAGGTGTCACTTGAGCCACCCAGGAGCAGTCTGGCCAGCATATCACAACCCTGCGGTATTTTCGTGGATTCAAACATACCTGAGTACAAATATTCTAAAACATCTCATTCATTTTCCCCCATAAAGCGTCAGCTATATTCTTTTATACATTCAATTTTTTCAAACAAAACCTAGAAATCGCCTTTGATAAATGAACAAAATAGTCATGAAAAATACCTAAGCCTTTCAACAGAGAAGTGCTACAAAAGGCAATATCCATTGAGTATTACATCCTGGGTTAATAGGATTGTGTGCCCTATATAAGAATACAAGATGGATGTAAAAGAGGTTTTGAAAACTTCCCATTTCATTTGGGGATCTCCTCTCACTACTGCATTCTTATTCATGTTTCCTCTTTCCTTTCACTCAATCAAGCTATCCTAAGGTATCCTCTTAAGGCAATACCAACTTTTTTTTTTTTAATGACATGAGCATTTTTTGAATGGCATGTTAAATAACTAAGAATATAGCATTTTCCTAAGAATGTGAAGTCATTATTCTGTTTCTTCTGGAGTTTTCAGGTGTATCTAGAGGCTCTATGCATCATGGACCATAACTGTGGGCTAAATTATTGAAACAAAACAAAAACTTCTTAGAACGATTAGATGGAATTTAATTTAGTTTTGCCTGCTCAGTTCCTTGACCGCCACTGGGAGATATGTTTGTCTTTTAAAATGAGCCTAAATTTATGAATCTCCCACTTGACACTTAATCATGTAAATTAATGACACTTGATAAATATGCCTTTTGCAATTCCAGTGATGAATAAACTGTGTGTTTTGTTGACTGTGCCATTTATAGTTCACTGATTTTGGAATGGGGAGAATACAAGTTCATTTGTTCTACAAATGTTTAAAATGCCATTGCTATGTCTTTGAGTTTAAAATAACTTTAACTATTTGAGTCTTCTTTATTGAACATTTTTTAAGTTCCTCATCAAATATCATGTCTTTTCTACTTTTAATGTAATTTCTACATATTTCTCAATGCAAACACAGCCAGACAAAAGTCAGAACAAGAAGTCCATCAGCTATATCTAGCCACTGACTACTTGGACATTACTCCAATTTTCCTCCCTGCAGAATAAACAACACAATAAGAGCTGAAACACCACTATAGGATCTGGTGGACTCTGCCCCAAGAAAAAGTAAACTCTCTTCTATCTTCATGTCAAGAGGTAGTAGGACAACTTGGAGCAAGCCATCCACCAAAGTTAGGCTCCTATTCTCCTGCAGACCCGGATACAGGCATGCTGTCTACTTTGATGATTACATTAATTAAGGGACTCAGACCCTTGAGAGAGACATTCCCTGAGTCTTAAGCTGGCAAGAGGCATTTAAGGAGATGTACATACATTCCAAATGAGTAGAGAAAGTATTTGCAGTTATAAGTTTTCTAATATAAATAGTCTAAGAAAAAGGTCAGAAATTTACAGTCTTAAATAATCTAAAGTTTAGTCAAACTGAGGAAAATGTTGAGGCTGTCTTGAACAGACCACAACAATCTTTTTTTTTTTTTCTCTCACTATTCTCTGGGTTGACTTGGATCAGCTGGTGCCTGTCCTGCTACATATACTGTCAGATAGCATTATGGTTTTCTGGTAACTTGACTGTACTGAAGTTAAGCCCAAGATGTTGCATTTGCCTGTCTGGTGCCTCAGCGAAATGGCTAGAAGTCTGGGATCAGCCGCGTAGCTGGCATATCTAGGTCCCTCAATCTCACTAGGTATTCTTATATGACCTTTCTCTCTTCATGTAGTTTTCCTGTGTAATCTCATCACTAGAATTCCTGAATGGTGGCTCCAGGCCTTTTGAAGACTTAGGTATATAACTGTCATTGCATTACTATCACAAATTCTGCTGGTTAAATGGAGACACGATCAGAAAACCAATGTAGAAGAGAGCTGAAAAATCGAAAGCATAATTTATTAAGGGTCATCTTTCAAGACTAGCTACAACACAGATATAAAGCAAATATCATACAATAAACAAATATAATTATGGTAGACATGATAAATAGTAAGTATCCAAAAACAAAATACTGAGACTTTTTAAAACTTTCAATTTAGTAGTGTATGAGTCAATAAAGTAAAATAATGTATTCACTTTTACCTCAGCATTATAAATGTTTGATCTCAGTCTTTTGAATTCTGAAATGTCCTTTCTATGATACTGTTGCTTCCATATGAACTTCTGTATGTCAGTTTGGTCTGACTGGTTAGCTACTTTGGACTCTTGGGGTTATATTCCTACCCAGAAACCCAGATTGCTTGGCTAGATAGCTGAAAATTTTTCTAACTCTCACCAGTTTTGTATTTCTTTGACATTGGATCATGCTCTTTAGACCAATTGTCAGCCGAGTTACTTTGAGCCAATGCCAAATATTGGACATACATTCTAAAAATCACCTACTGGTGGGCAAGAAGCTTTTCAAATATTTTCAGGTTCATTTATTCTCACTTAAGCACTAGTTTAGCCTAGGATACTCATTGAAAACCTTCAGTTGTAGTAATTGGATATATAGGGAAGTAATCAGCTCTTGTGTGTGGCTTATCCCTTGGACCAAGCATCAAGCAATGTTACATTACTGCCTCAGTGGGGAATAAGAGGGACAGTTCTCGAGCAGCTTGAGATATTTAGCAGTTGTATAAATATGTCTTCTTCATGACACTTCAGTATTGTTGATGCTTAACAAGTGTTCAGAGTTCAGAAAATATAAGTGAAGTCCATGGAAATTTAGTTCTGAGAAAATATCTTGGAGAAGAGAAGTTTGAAATGATAACATAAAAATATAATTTTGATTGCCAAATCATTTCATCTGTCTGTAGCACACTTATCTGTCAAGATCCCTCAAAAATAATAAACATAAAATGAGAATATGCAATTGATACTGTATATATCTCATGACTATTCAATTGAAACTAATACTTGATTAATTACCATTAAAATTTATCTGATTCATATTTTCAATTAACTTCAATCTTCAATTGAGAGTCAATACATGTTCTATATAATATACACACACAAATGCACACATTCCTTATGCAGTACAGTATAAAAGCAATGTTTTTAGAAAAACAAATTTGTGTAGGACAATATTTGTACTTTGGAATAAAAAACAACATGAATTAAAAACATTTCCCCCTTCCTTATGAACTTGCCACATGTTCCACTCTAATGCCAGATCTGGTATTACCCTATAAACAGACCCCAGCATGACATTAGCATTACCTGCTGTCTGGAAATAAAGCAACCACCAAGAGAGATCTAAGATTAGAATGCCTGTGTCTGCCAAAGTGGAATTCTGGTATAAACTTATGGAAGAAGTGTTATCTTATCATCAGAAGTTTGGAATTAAAGTCTGTAATTTTTTCAAGTCTGCTACTAGAATATTTGTGATTACTTGGACCTGTCATTATAAACTATCATTCTTAGAATTTTAACACCCTTCCATATAGTTATAAAAGTATAACCATAATTGGACTTAAGAAGCTTAATGAATATATATGTACATTATCTAACCAGAAAACCATAACTGTGCTTTCAAACAATTATAGTCCATCATATTAAACTTTTTTTTGTGGATGCTATTCAGCTTCAGGACTCTCTGGGCCATTTATGAGATTGAGATCCATTTCTTAAGAAATGGGTATGTGTACCTACTGGTCTAGAAAAATTCCAACTAAAATAATTGCACTAAATGATTTCTTGCCTTTTCTATTAGAGAAGACATCCCCCCCCTTCTCCTCCCTAAAAATGTATAAACTATAGACCATAGTAATATAGTGTTTATAATAACTTTAGATTTTTTTGTCATGTAATAACTATTGGAATTACATGACCAAAAAGGAAAATCTAATCAACCCATAGACAAAAACTTTTGAAGATCTTTTGTAATTAAACACAAAAAAATAATTGCTTTTTAAACATGTTTTAATAGTCTCTTAAAAGTGCATTATTTACCTAATTCACAGTAATGCTATTTTTGGAATTCCTGAATCTATTTTTTAAGTAGACTTAAAAGGAATTCAAAAGTTAATCTAAAATAATTATGATAATCCATAAAAGGAATGACTGTTAATGTTAAAACCCTCAGGTTACTTCAATTAAAAAAAAAGTGAAATGTACACATATATTGGAAACTGAATTTTAAGTAAATAACTTGGTTTATTATTGTTTATTTAAAATACCCCAAAAGTACAAGTGCACATTATGCAATCGTGAAATTGTCAGTTTGAACAATGGAGTAATTTGTGAGTTCATGGAGTGCCACAAAAATAAAAAATCAATAATGAGAGTAAAGGTGGCTAACTTTTAAAAAACTCAATATTATAAACATTTGCTAAGTCAACTTTGTAAATATGAATGGACTCTTACCAATGCCATTATGGGGTAGCAAAAGTTCATAAAGAAATCTAAGCACTGGCCGTTCAACAGACTCATAGGAAATAGTTGCTGAATCTTCTATTCTTGTTGAATTTGCTCACCCTTTGATGTCCTAACAATAGATCGGCCCCATAATTTTCTTAATTCCCTACCTTGCTATTACTATAATGTTCTTAACCATTAACTCATCTCTCAATCTCTCATAGATGATGTTTGGCAGTTTTTATAAATGCCATTATTATTTTTGGTAGCTTTTTCTTTCATTTGCATAGCACATTACCATTATCAAATTTTGTTTCATATACTAGATTATTTAACTACTGGTTCCAATTGCTATTTCTGCCTACATTACCAATATTTTTTCAGTTTTTCAATGAAAATTTGATATTGATTTTTTTCAGGCTGTTTATATACAATGTTAAAACAAAGCTTTACTCTTTTCTTCAAATGTCTTTTGTAATTTGCCTTTTTTCTTTACTTGACCAGTAAGAACTCCACGATTACTATCATTATTATAACAACAGCTATGAGTTATTAAGATCTTGTAGTTCAGAAGTAATAGAGTTAGGAGGCTTAGGTAGAATCTATACAGCCACTGGTAAATTGCTCAAAATTTCTGTACTTCAATCTTCTCATCTGTAAAACAAAGATAACCACAACCCAGTCTTAAGGTTCTTTTCGAGAATTAAAAATTAATTAATTCATATAAACTATTTAAAATATTGGCACATGGTAAGAGTTCAATTTACATTTCTTTTATTGTTTTATTTTTCCAGAGATATTGCTAAGAATATCAATTTTATCATCTAATCCAATCAACAAAACAGTTTGATGAGATAGATATTGTTTTTATTTTATAAATGATGAAATTAACAATTATAAAAGTACTTTCTTCAACTGCATAAATCAGAGATGAGATTCATATCTGGATATGTGCAGTTGTAAAGTTTAATTTTTATACTATTTAGAATTTGAATGGTTCTCTTGTTGATTCTATGTTCTTGCAAACAATATATATGATCCTCATCATTAATAAGCACATGATTAAGTGGTTTTTCAACCTTAGCACATTTACATATCTCTGATCATATGTAACCATATGTAGTCATGAGGTATATTTTTATTAAAAATAGAGAAAGCAAAATATGAGTCTTGGTCATATGGCAGATTGTATTGTAGAAAAAGTTCTATCAGATTCTTAGAGATTTAGAAGCTGTTTTATAGATATTTAGCCACTGTTATAATATTTCTTTGGCTTTCATTAGAAATACCTTAATAGATTTCATTGATGTCATTCACAAATGTGCCATTTTATAGAGCTGATGATAGTAAATAAGGACAAACTTTTATAAAATCTGCCACAGATTGAGCATCTATTTCCCAGTACAGCAACTTGTCTGGGGTTTTAAATTTTGCTTTAGTGTGTTTATGTCAAGGCTTCTCTCCCATCTTTAGTAGTATAATTTTGAAGTGAATGCATGACTTTGTGATTAGAAACACTAATTTGGACAGTTTGAAGGAGAAACACACATAGAAGTCTGTATTTTAAG
This sequence comes from Pteropus medius, assembly GCF_902729225.1. Lineage (NCBI taxonomy): Eukaryota > Metazoa > Chordata > Mammalia > Chiroptera > Pteropodidae > Pteropus > Pteropus medius. The sequence goes on from NW_024349797.1 coordinate 9,750,526, forward strand.
CAACAGAAATTAAGTCTACTACTGATACGTGCTGAACTAGTCTGCTCCTGTTTTTCAAAAAGTTATAAGTTGAGCACTATATGTTCCGCTCTCAAATATATTATGAATTTCAAATGGGTGATCGCCAACTGGAGAACATCCAGAAAAAGGCACTCAAAAGAGTGAATGATCTGGAAATGATCTCTTAAGAGTAAAATTTGAGAAACAGCAAATATTTATTCTGGAGAAAAGAGGGTTCATGATGAGCATTCAAGTTATCATTAGATGCTATAGGATAAAAAGTCATTTGTTTTAATATTTATGGAACCAGAAAGATTAACAAAGTTATTAAAAGAATACTGTATTATAAGTCAAGCATTTCTAGACCTATACCTTTTACTAAATAGCTCTTTGCCTTTAGACAAATGCTTTAATAAGTTCCAACTTTTGTACCCTTTCCACCCCTCCTACTTTATATCAAAAGTCATGTGCAACTCTAAAATGTTCTGTTTCTGCAAAGGCTTTCATTACATAATAATAAAAAGAATACCGTTACGTATCCTTACTTGGCCCATGCAGAACTTCAGTGAGTAAAATGTTCGGCAAATCATCTATTTCACTTGCTCCTACTTCCCACTAAGAACAAAACAAATACCAATGGCAAATGTAGCAAGGCAATCCTTTCCATCCCATTCTCCTTCTCTCAAGACTCAAGATCTTTCCAACTAGCTGCCTTTCTAAATAAATGGTTATATACTCAGTGAGACACTGATGAAGATTATTATCATTATTAATTTAGTCAATACTAAGAAACTGTATATGGATTAATGTCTAACAGAACGAACATTAATAGCAATAAATATAAAATCACGAATTAAAAAAAAAAGTTTTAATCTTTATGGATACAGGATGAGGGAGACATTATTTAGTAATGGCCAATGAGGAGAACATCTACAGGCACTGGCTGATATTAAAATCAATGACAATCCACAGTGATGTGTGCCAACCAAGGTTATTTATTAATAAAATTTAATTCCATAAAATTTATGTGTGTAGGAAAAAAATATTTATTTTTCTTAATTGTATTTCCATATTAAGCCCTTAATTACAAAGTGTAGGAGAAATTTATTTTTATTCAATTCAGAAAATCACAATATACTCCACATTTGCTAAGAGCTTCGTTTAAATTCTAGGAGCTTTCATGGTTTTAGGGTACTGTAACAGGTGGAATGTTTTGCAATGTGATTCTTGAGTGACCTCCCCATATGTGTAACCCTTGGAACTTCTCTTGCCCCACCTGGTCTTTGATTTGAAGGCCATGGACCATGACTGAGCTGTGATTCTTTTCCAGCTGGTTGGCCCCCTTACCTCCGATGGATCATTCTACTACATCCTTAATATTCTTGAAGGAGCAGCTGAATCTCTCTAATGTATCTCTTCTAAGCTAGGGCACAAAGGTTTCTGCGAGGCTATAGATAATTTCAACGTTTTAGTAACACCAGGAATTTATTCACTCTGTAATCTTGTTACCTTCCGATCTTTAATCTTAGAGAAGATAATTGATTCCCCTCTGCTTTTCTGCTCTGGGATGTCTTCGACATCCCCGAGAGTATGTAGCCTAATAGAGTCTCAAACACAGTGATATCTTTCATTAACTCTCCTTTCTTTTCTCCTTTCAATTCAGAGAAACTATTTTTTATTCTAGACAACAACAAAAAATTTTCTTCTTAATCTTGAGTATTATCCTTTAGAGACATTCTCTTTGGTATAAAGTTTTACACTTCAGAAATAGTGAGATGCTTAAAGATGCTGCCCAATTTCTGAATGAATTGAGAAATAAGGGACAGATGGAGAACAAAAATATGCCCATTATTACCAATAAAGGCTAAATGGGAAGACATAGTTTAATGCACAGAGCAAATGAGTATACTAATTTAATCCCAAATTAAACTGTGTTACAACTTAATCAAACTCACATTGGACAGAAGTCTGTGTTGATTACCTGGAATACAATGAATAAATTTAAATTTAATAGGGTAAATATCCCACAAGAGGTTAATTTTGTCCCAGGGCTTTTTTGTTGTCTGAGAGTAAGCTCACCTATGTATAACATTTTAATTTCTACTTCCCCTTTTTTTTCTCAATATTCAGTTCCCCAACATGAATTGAAATGTGTGTTCTACTTAGCGACATCACTATTCTCTTAGGAGCAGATATTTTCATTTTTCTCACAATATCTACTTCCATTGCTTCTTTCTATGAAATTGCTTAGACCTAAGAATCTGCATCCTAGAAAAAAATGGTCAGTCATCTCAGTGTGAGATTAACACCACCAGCAAGCAAATCTGGTCTTTGTGGTACAGAATGACAATTCCAGAGACAAACAGAACGATCTGCTATAAACTCCGTAGTTACCTCCTTGCCTATTTCCTATTGATACAATTAATATCATAACTTGTTTTGCAACTCGTAATTTGTAACTTTTAATTTTTTTCTTGAATTTTCATGAATCCAAAATATAAATTTACCTTGAAACTTTATCATCATTTATTCAAACGATTTCAAGTTATAATAAAAAGTATGGTCTGGGTGTTCTCAGGTTACTATCGAAGATAAAGCCAGGTGAACTTGAATGAAAAAAATCAAAGATAAAATTTGTGAAAAGGTCAAATATTTGAGTGAAAGTGTCAAAAAATACAACACACACTGTATGATTTCACGCCATTAAATGAGACCCTAGAAAGGGCAAATGTATTTTTTAGTGACAGAGAGTATCAGTGGGTACCAGGGGAAAGGATAAGTGGAGTGTTGTCTCAGATTGGGGCTTAAGGGATCTTTTGCAGGTAATGGAAATGCTTTATGTTTTAACTGTGGTTGTGTTTGCATAAACACATAAATTTCAAATCAAAATAGGCTCATTTTATTGAATGTGAATAATACTTGGATGAAGTTAGAGAAAAGAAATCACAACACTCTTTTCTATCTTTTAAATTATTCTTCATTTTCTTAAGTATTTGTACTAAAAAGCTAAGCACTTGTGTAAAACATTTCCTGTTTAGACATTTTCTCCTAAAATGTTATATTACCTAATACTCTGAAGTTGCATTTAAAGTTTATATTTATACAACTATTGCATGTGCAAAATATTTATTTATATCTGTATTCAAAAATTGGTATCAAACCCAAATTATCAGATGTATACTTATCTAATTTTCAAGAGCAGATTTCCATCTGCATAGGCAGACGTGAACATGTATTATTCTGGCTATCAGTTATAGATATCTTTCACTGTTTAATATCCTCAGCCACTCTTCCTAAGCCACTGTTGAAGAGCTTGCCCTTTTGGAAATATGTAATTATATTAATACATAATAATAAATGTAATACAGTACATCATATTATTTTTTGTTAGTAGAAGATGTAATCTGTTATATTTCTTATTGTGTAAGGGTAAACAATGACTCTGTTTATTGGATACATAAAGCTATTAAAACTACATCTTATCAAAATTTGCATCTAAATTAATAAGTATAGAATAAATTCTTATTGATAATTTACTATATAATTAAATGATTAAATAATATATACTTTTTTGAAATGTGCATATTACATAGATTAAGGTAATAAGAATATGCCTTCTGCAATTGTCTTCCTTCTGGTAGCCAAAGGATTTGAAAATTTTACTGATATAAAATTTAAAAACTAATAAAACCATATCAATGCTCTAAAAATAATATCTCATTCATAGTTCAAATATTTGTAAAATATAAACATATGATAGATATTTATAATTTCAAAATCTAATGGAAAGAAAATATTTCAAAATTAACAACTGGTATAATTGTCAATTAAATAAGATAAGAGATCGTTGGGGCTAATTTTTTTTGAAATCCTGTCCTTTGAGTCTTTAAGTGCCAAGTGAGTTACATATTTTCATAAAACATAACTTTTAAAAAATATACCAATTTAAATGACAAGCACTCCTGTTCTTTAGTTGAGTGCTATTTGCATGTAGTTCAGCTTAACAAGGTGTCAAATGTGTACTGTCTTTTTACTTTAAGAATATATTGATTTCAAAAAAAATAAATGAGCTTTTTTGAGGTTTGCAAAATTTTGGCTTGGATTGTTACCATTTTTCTCCTTAATGAAATATAGTGTATGTATCAAAATCAAACATATAGGATAGAACTCTGAGCACTTATAAAATAACTGGTATCAGTCTTACAACCAATAATAATTATAAATGTTGAACAAAAAAATGTGTATTTTGTGCATGCATATGCTCGTGTTTGTGCTGAAATGTACTGGGGAACAATTAAAGCAGATAGAAACTGGATGTATTGAACAAAATTAGAGAAATATTTTTAAATGTGTACATAATAAATAGTAACATATATATTGTATATAAACACATACATACATATATACTAGAGGGAAATGAGATAATGAATATTTATATCTGCATCTATGTATGTACACATGTATATATGTTATGCATGTCTACATACATATACAGAGAATAAGAAAATTAAATCACTAAGAATATTTTAAGGCAAGAAAATAGAGAAATAGTTACTTATGGTGATAAACAAATAAGACAATATTTGAAGAAAGTCAGATTACCCACAATTTTTATAAAAAGAACAATCTCACTTGTAATTAGCAAAGTTCTAATTCACACACCAACGTAATTTTAACTAAGACTGACTGTAGTCTGGACGATGAAAAAAGGTACATGTAAAGGACATACATGGGGATTAAAAGTAGTAAGAGCCAGCGCCATGGTGGAGCAACTTCCGGGATGCTGTCCAGTGGGAAAAGATTACAGTCATAAGGGGATGGTTTGGATCATATGATGAACATCACGTCTGTCAGTGAACATCCTGCTTTCTGATGACCTGTTTTATTCCAGCCTTGTGGATCACTAAAAATAAAATGAGAGTATGGATGTCCCGTTTCCCTTACCACAGCTATCTAAAACCATTGCTGCAAAGACAGAGATCCCAGGGGGTGAAGGATAGGTGAATAAACCAGATATAGCACCAAAAAGATGCTCCTAAAAAATAAGGAAAAAAAAGGAAAACATTTACATATTCTAAAATTCACTGATAGTGTTTCAGAGTTCCTGTTTTCTTGCATGATAGCTACCAGTGGATATTACTAATCTTTTTACAGTTATATATTATTTTAAAATACTTTTTTAGCTTTAAAATAATGTTTTTTATATAATCATAACAAAGGGGTGGTGCAAAATATTTGTAAATTATAGAAAATTGTTAGTAAAGAACATTTGTAAACATAGTTAAAGGAAATCATCATTAATAACCAAACCACCCAGGATAAAGTAAAATGTGGGTCATTAGCTGTGAATAGATGTTAATGAATCAACAATATGCATTAGATACAGTGTCCTTAAACAGAAACACATCTTAAAACAAGGTCATGTATTGATCAGTTGATGAAAATGTTGCAACCAGAGGCTCGCAGGAACCTAATCTTATATTTCCCCTAGAAGCAATGATTCTGTATATACACATATATGTGATGTGTAGTAGTTAATCTACACATTTTTTTTACAACTGTTACTCACTTTTCTTGCTTTTATATTTTTTATAGCTTATTCTTTGATAAATAGAAAAACTTTTCTTCTGAATTTTTTCATTTATTTTATGTGTAGGAAACCTCTGCCCCATGAACTAATACATAGGTGCTATTTTCTTATAGTTGAATGATTTATTACATCAACTCTTTAATACATCTGGATTTTATTTTTTCCCATAAGGTGCATAACACTGTTGTTCAAGAAACCTGCTCCGTAATTAAAATGTTTCCTTTCCTTTCACATGCCAAAGGCAAATGGAACTAATAGCCATGGGTCCTGTCACATATATTACTCCTTTTGAAGACATGGTTTTATTAATTAAATAAATACTCCATGATTGGTAAAAGATGGCTTCCCAGCTCTCTCTTTCCTGAAGAGTTTAGGTTGAGAGTTAAGATCAACTTTAAAGCAACCGGGTAAAATATTTAAGTTTTAGTTTATTGTTTGTTGTTTGTTTAGTTTATTGTTTAGTTTTGATTGTTGTTTATTTTGCTTAGAACACTTTATTTATTGTTTCACGGTATGAAAAATTTTGAGGGCATCTTTTGCGTTTTAAAGATGAGACTAAGTCTTTAACAGCTTTTTTGCCTGGGTGGTCCTTGGAATGTGACACCAGCGTGCTGCCCAGACATCAAAGTGTTCCTGGCAGGCAAGGCAGGAATTGATATTGGCCATAATCCTTGGGTCTGGCCACAGTGAGCGGGCAAGAATCATTCCAAATAATTTGCCTAGTGCCCAAATCACCCCCATCAAAATTCTGATTGTTGTTTGAAATAAACGACCTAATCCACTTAATCCTTCTATCTCCTTCCCTTTCTGAGTTCTTCCTTTGGAACACCAAAGACAAGATGAAAAGGTACTTGAGAGAAGTCTTTGAGACATGTTGTCTAAGCTCAAAAGCCAAAGGAACACTATAGCCTCCTTTTAAATGTATATGTCAACTTGTACTTGGCATTCATTATAAATAGCTCTGTGTGCCAAGAAACCAGTCTTAGGAGAACAGCATGAGCATCAGAATAAATATTTCGTGGGACATAAAAGTCCTCCTGCAATGCACAATATTGTCAATATCTATTTAGAAATCTTTCACACAGTAAAGCATTCTCACTTCGGTACGTTTTAGGTTTGTTGCTGTAATAAAGAGATTCTACTTTGAGTGTTCAATTTTTTTTTTTTCATTAAAAAAAGGGAAAAAGAAAAATATGCTTTATTTCAACTTTTTAAGCTACACAAGAACAACAAATCCTAAATAGGAACTGAAGAGTGGATACACAGAACACAAATCTAGTTCTCAGAAAAATGTCACAAAATGATTAGAGTATCATAATAAATAGTTTAACAAGATAACTAATAAAGTATCAGTAGGAAACTGTCTACTATCTTTGAAGACTGTCAAGCTGGTTTCTATAACTTGGATAAAAAATATATTTGAATTTTGTTTTGTTTTTGCATTTTTGCAGACGACTGGGCTTACCTCCAACATCTTTCTTGCTGACTTACATGATTTAAACTCTTTCTCTCTCAATCAGATTATTACTGAACACATTCCTCATGTTGTTTCACTACTCAAAAAAAAAATCTATGGCAGACACCAATTATCAAGGGCATTAATTCAAAAATTTTTGGACTCTATGTCACTATGCATCATAATACAGATCCACTTTGCCTAAATATTCTAATTTTCCATATCCTCAAAACTATATTCTCTTTTTTAGTCTCTGTTCCATCTACTGCTGTCTTCATTTGTTTGTTCTGATCCCTGGTATTGTGATTCAACACTTTTAATCTGTTTACCATCTTAATTTCTCTGCACCTTCTTACCATCCAAACATTTAATAGCTTTACAATTTAGTAGTTACAAGATTTGTTATTGTTATGGGAATTAGGTGTGCTTCTCCAAATAAATTAAGTGCTCTGAAGGTGTGAATCACATACTGTAATTCTTCATTTCTAAAACACATTGTATCACAAGACAACTTGCATTTAGGAAAGTGAGCAAGAGGGTTACAAGATAATTGATGGTGACTTGTAACAAGTAACAAATAAATTGTATACTTATCACACAGTAATCGTCAGTAACAAAAAATCTTTGTAGAACAGCTTTTCAAAATTTAATTTTGATATTTTAAAATTTGAATTGACTGCATTCTCATAAAAAGAATTTGAACAGAGTCAGGACAAGGTGAAAAGAGATTGTTAAGGAAGATATGTGGGTGAGGTGAACTAGAAAAGGTTTTGTTTTTTCCAACTCATTGTGTTGCTATTTTCCACTAATAAAAATGCATGAATGTTCAGTAAATGAGTGAGATTACTTCACTCTAAAAAAAATAATGTAAAAGTGTATGTTTGCGGCTGGTTGCAGCAGCAATTGCAGATACAAACAGCGCTCTCAGAGGATATGAGCAGGGCAGAGGCTGGTCCAACAGAGCTTATTGCTTAGACTACTTGAATCCATTTTTGCCCTCCATTAAGTCCAATCTTTCACAGGTCCTTTAAAGTGATGACTGGCCATATTCACCACAAAAGAATTAATACGGGAGTGTTAATGTAAGAAGTTCGTACCCCATCCTTAACTGGCTTGAAGCCATAGTTGGTGGTCATCTTCCCGCTCCTCCAGCAGCCACCACTTACCCACTGGGGTCATCTAGACTTGCATCATTAGAACTACAAGTCCTCCGTTGCTTTGCTTTGGTCAGCCTGCAGTTACTGAAATTGATGGTTTAGTTATTACTGGACAACGAGGCAATGATAGATACATAGTGAATCTCATGAGTTCCAGATTTGCTCAGGGATCATTTCCTCCTGTTTTCCTATCACTGTGCTGACACGAGGAGACCCATATGACCAGATGGGGATCTTATCTACAAATTCAGTGGAATCCTTCCTGTGTTAGTTGTTGGGAATATTTCCTCTATGAAAACCAGGTTTTCAAACTCAGTTGATTCTGTGGTCGTGGGGATCAACTGTACAAATTCTAAAATGAAACTCTGAGAGTGCTTGTGAGAATGCCCAATTCTACTTCAAACTCTTGGTTTTTGGTCCTGAGTACTCTAACTATTGAGGACACAGGAACACATATCAGACATCGATTTAATGCATATTCTATACCCCAAAAGATAGTGCCTGAGGTTTCGCTGGAGCCAGATTATACTGAATTATGAAAAATCTTTTCCCAACTATTGCTTTTCAATGGTGGCTTAAAATCAGCCATGATAGGAGTATTTAGAGCATGAAAATTGGCAAATGTACAAGTCAAGATCTATTCATTCATTCATTCATTCATTCATTGGAAAGCCAGTTGTTCAACTTTTATCAGCATACCACCAGCATTGCCATAATTATGCATAGAGTTTTCCTGGACCTAGCAATTTATCTGATCTTTATTCTACCATTCTACTAGGCTTACAGCTTTGGATGACATGATATACAATAGGAATAATGGATCCAATGTCAAAGTACATTTTTCCATGTCTCTTTTGCTTTAAAAGGATAACATGGTCTGGAAAAATGATGTGCAGAATTCAGTTCTAGAAAATCAGAAATGTTACAAGCCACCAGACTGTGGTACTGACATGTATCCAGATAGGTATCAATTCTGACACAGAGCTGATAGCTATCTTATCAGTTCTGGTAAGGACAAATTACTGCATAAAAAATGTGCAATGTAATCAATTTCCTATTCAGTGGCTAGTTAAACTCCATGCAATGCTGTCTTATCAAGTACAGCTTTGGCTTCTGCTGCTAGCAGGCTAGGAATTTGGGAGTAGTAGTAACGTGGCTAGACTAAATGAGGGGGAATCCATATTTTCAGTTAACACATATTCATCCTTCCCATCATAGCCATTTCATTTCTGTCCCAGTAGCTAGACTTTTTGATACCAAGGAGAGAGACTGATTGATCTGCTCTGTAGTCATCCTTTCTAACTGGCTTCTGAGTATACTGCTGTGGACAAGCTTTGAAAGTTATTGATATAAGACACAAAGATCTGCATATACTGTCCTGAATCCCATATACCCATCGATTTGCCCTGTCCAAAAGCTCTCTTGCCTCTGATCTGTCAATTTTGTTCCTTCTAGAGCCCTACACCAAGCCAAGCTTTATTCATTCCATTGCCTAGGATTCTGTGTATATATATTCCTCAGGCCATTTCTATCCTTCACTGAAGTGAAAGCAAGTAAGTATGTTGCTTAGAGCTTAAATGAAAAGATGCATCCCTCTCCCTTTATTATTGTCCTTAGGATGAAGGTTCCAGGAATGAAGAGTGATGGAATATTCAAACAACAGCAAAGAAGCCAGTGTGGTGGAAGCTAAGGAAGGAGAAAGAGGAAAAAGAGTGGAAAACATGGTCAAGAGGGATGGCAGGTGCTGAAATTACAGCCTAAAATATTATGGTATTTGTTTTTCAAAATTTTGCACATTATAAATGGCAGTTTGATGATTTCTTTATAATATCATTTTATCCTCTTTTTTTTTATAGCTAATGTGTTCAGAATTCTCCTTTATTTCTTCCCTTCCTCCCTTCCTCTTTTCCTTCTTTCTAACCTCTCTCCTTTCTTTTTCCTCTTTCTTTCAGTTTTCCCTCTGTTATACTTGATGTTGAAACAGACTGTAAATACGAAATACTTCCTGAGCTGGCCACTGTATTGGCTGCTTTAAGAGTTATAAGTGATACTGCATGACACTGATGAAATGAAATAGACCAATTTAACTACCACAAGCATCTTGTAGCCAGGATAACCTGTAGAAATATTTAGGCATCACCTTCTCTGCCTTCTCATCCAGTGGGAAAATATCAAACAGATAGACGGTCAATTTCCACATGAAATTTAACAATGAAATTTCTATTGCTTTATTGAAACACTGCCTTCATTGTTTTATTGAAATACTATTGCATTTGAGGATAGCTTTGGTTTCTCTAAACTTCTTTTTCTGACTTAGAATCTATATTCTTGAATTATCCACCGGTATTAGTTTCTGGGAAAGGAAAAAGGAAACAACTTGTTTTCAAATCAACTAGTCCTTCAGATATGTCCTCATCTTCCTCATTCACTATGAATTAAGAAACACACTACAACTTATATCATCTTGTTTAAACTTCATTTGCAGTCTCCATTAAGTTTGATGGTAAACATGTATGTAGAAATAGAAGTATATCTAAAAGTACAAATCCACTCTTCCATCTACCCAACCTCTAGAAACAGCTATGGCTTTGATTAATGTTCCATGAATTATATCCTGAAATGTTTAGATGAATTGCTACCTGCCAGATGAAGGACTCAAAATGACATGTAGCAAAGCTGTCCCAACCATTCTAGTTAACTTGATTCTTCAATAGAAAGAACAATATGGTATTTAGAGCTGGGAATATTTTGACACCCACATAAGTCATGTTTAGAAATTGTCGTGAATATGGTTTCGAAGCATATTAGTTAGTGGTCCAATGGACCAAAACAATTGGCCCCATCTGATTACCTACATGAAGTAAGTCCATTAGAATGTTCAGCTTTTATTTCTCTATAATATAATAAAATAGTAAATTTATATGTTCATTAATTTTCTTCTAACCTAATTATTCACTTGTGTCTATAAAGTTTTGGTTTTTCCGACTCAGCTTTAAATAAAAAGATGAAAGAGACCAACGCTTACTTTCATGTCTCCAGAGATTTCATAAATCATTCAAAATATATCTATAAACGGTGCGCTAGTCACTGCGTTATGCACTGGAGTAGGTGCTGAACAAGACCCAAAGTCCCCTGTTAAGAGATGTCTAATGAGCAGTAGATTACATACATCTGGAGTTTTGCTCAGAGGTCAGAACTAGAGTTAAAAATGTGAGAGTCTTTGAAGCTGACAAGTGCTTCTTACTTTTCAAATGTTTTTCAAAGTGTGTTCTGGAGAACTCCAGCTCCTTGAGACCTTAATATGCATGCACTCTACCTTAAAGCTTTGAGAAATTTTGCAGAAAAGAAACTAGTTAACCATGCTGACACAACATTCGCCAAATTATTTATAATGAGTCCTCTTCTCACAGAGGCTATGACAACGTCTCACAGAATTGGCTTTCAGGAAAACAAAATTAGAAGATCCTAATTTATGTCACTTGTCTTTATTCAAATAACTTCTCCAGGATATCAATAATACCAATGTATTTGTGAATGGTCACATTTTTTTACCATTAAACCGTGAGATACAGAGCAAATGTGACCATTATGAAAGTTTGTGATTACTAGCATTTTGCAGAGATAATTCTTGCCATCTACCAAGTTTTTTAAAGGGTTTGACATTTTATTTTCTGAATAAATACTAAGGATGCTATCATATTCTTCCTTAAGAATTTTCTAGCAAAAACTAGAAGGACGATACTTGTTGGCATTGCATTTTTCTACCTCTTAATTCTCTTGATATTTCTTTGTGTATCACATAGTCATTGGAAATGCTTCTTGCTCTGACTCTACCTTAATTCTAGTCTGCATTTCTTCCAAGGCCTTCAGGCTAATAGCTCTTGCTATAGATAGGCTAATTAACTAGAGGAATTCTGCTCTGATGCTTGAATATTTTGCAAAAACAGCCCCTTGTCAGAAGCTGCTTCTCCTGAAGTGCTAGGGAAATATGTACAAAATAGTACCTGTTTATCAGAGACTTGCAGAAGCCTCCAAGACTGGACTCTGATCAGTAGATGTCAACAGATTGACCAGGAACAAAGAGATTGAGATTTTGTGCTCTTCCTTGGATCCCTGTTGGTGCCTAGCTGTCTACAGCCCTCACCCAGTCCCAACTCTCTTCCCCTGTTATAAAAGATGACTGAATTTAGGGTGCTCTTAAAATGGATTTCTGGAAGACTTAAGGCCTCCCCATCTTCTCAAGGTAACACTTTCTCGATCAGTAAAACTTTATAACAAATTCTAACATTCTGAAGATTGGACTTCAGGCACACGAACTTTGAACTGGTAACAATTAAAGGAAAAATAAAATAGAAAATCGATGTGGCTTATCTAGATGCCAAAGGCACATGGATGTGGGTAAGCTTGAGTTCATTTGCATGATGTCTCTTTCCTTTATTTTTCCAGCTTTCTCTGACTCCTTCAGACACAACATGCACTTACCTTTGAGTGGTCAAGACAAATCCCTTGGGGCCTCACCTTGTTTGTAAAACTTGGAAGTTTTAAGAAAAGATTATGAAAAACATGCATTCAGCTGTTCTGACCCTGCCAGGCTTGTCAGCACAATGGTTGGAGAAGAAAAGAAGGTTGGGAGCGGGGAGAGAGCTGCCAGGTGATGCCTGCTGTGAGCAGAGGTTTGTTCTGGATTGCTTACAATGGGGACAGCACTCAGGCCTATGGGCTTTTTATGGCCGCTGTGCTTTTACAAAAATGGGTTTTACAAGTGAATGAAAACTTATAAAATGGGACAGAAGGTATGAGAAGGAGCTGACATGGAATACTTCAGCAATATTCAAACAAAAATTAAGAAAACAATTGAGAGACTGATGCGTTTTATTTACAGGCCAAGCAGGGAAAAAAAATCAATGTTCTTTGGCCCACTGTACTGCTGGTAATAATTAGGTCAGTCTGCTGAGAAAATAAAACACTGTTTTTTTTTTTTATTTATATTTCTTAATTTTTCATGGAACTGGGCACTAAGCATGTGCCTTTATCCAGCATGCAGCTGCCATGTGCCTGGATTTTGCACAGGAATGTTGCACCTCTGGACAAAGGAGATGCTGGGTTTTATAGAGACTTCTGGGCTCTGATTCCTCCTGCCTGCTGGTTCTAGGTAAGTGGTTATTGGCATCAAACTGATCTGGTCACCTGCAGCATGTGAGGCTGGACCAGGAGAATGAGGGAGCTCACATACAGAGGTAAACTGTTTGCTACTTCCAATTATCAACCTGAAATGAAATTTCAAGCACGTGGAATTAAATAGCATGTGTATCCAGGTAGATATCAGCCCTAAGCCAAGTAAAGAAGCGGGGACAGACATGGAGATTTCTCATTCTTCTAAAGGAACATCGACCTGAAGACAATAAGGGAAAAATAAAGATCTTAAAGGACAGATCCACTCCAAATCCATGTTCACGCTTACCTTACCAGTCTTCCCTTTCCAGGAAAGAGAAGAATTGTAATTTCCTGTACAGCTCTCTGACTTTCCGGTGCTATTTTTTCATCTCTTATATTCTCCACTTTGTCCCTGTCCTCACTGAAAGGTGGCTCTCGGAATTGAATGGGGTACTTACTCATGGAATGGCCTTTTTCATGGCTGCTTGGTAAATATCTTTTATCTTTTTTTATTCTCTGCACATTCCTAGGTAGATAGCCTTCACCCCTCCACTCACCGACAGGTATGCAAGTCTATTGTAAATCTTGTGAAATTTTATTGCAAATATATTTCTTAAGAAATTTGAAATTCCTGGAGGACTTAGACTTTCTTTGCTCACCTTTATTCAGCTTCTTTCACAGTAACTGGCACATTTTAGTTTTCAATATTTATTAATTAAACCACAGATGCTATTCTCCTTTTGGAAAAAAAAAAAAAGTTCTTGCCTCCTTATTGAGTACACAATAGAAGCCAACATCTTCCAAGCACTCATATCAGACTACTATCTCAGCCTATACCCTTTGAGATTCACGATAGCATTTTCCCACTGTATTCCATGAGGGTTATTTGGTCACAGGAAAGGAGGGTAGGGGTCCCAAAAGGAGTTGCAGGTGCCCTCATTTATATATATGTAAATGCCCTCATCTGCCCTCAGTTACACATTTTTAAAGGAAGTGGATTATGCAAATGTAGAAGCTGGCTAGAAGCACAAGACCATAGGACAGGCAGTGAGGAAAGGAAGATTACGAGTAGGCTGGAACCCTGTGGGCACAAGCCAGAGCTGTTGTCTGCAGGTAGAATTTCTTTTCTCTCTCAGAAGCCTCAGCCCTAAAGTCTTGCAAAGGATTCAATCAGATATATACAGATTATTCAGGGCAACCTTCCACACACATGAAGTCAACTCATTAAGAGTTTTAACTATATCTGCAAAATCACTTCACAATCGCCTAGATTAGTCTTTGATTGGACAAGTGGGGACTGTACCTAGCCAAGTTGACACACCAAAAGCCATCACGACTTTCCAAATAAACCACTTTTTATCCATTTCCAGTCTCTGGATCAGCTTTGGGAGAACCCAAAATAACACGAGACTCTTGGTGACCCGGCGAGAATTTGCTCTCGTCGTTTTATTCTTCCTGCTTTTATCCTCATAACCTAACTTGTGGCCATACATAAATATTTATCACTTATCAAAAGGAAAATATTACTACCAACCATTTTCCAGTTTTCTTTTCCACTGTTTTGAATGTTCTCACCCTGGCACAATTTCTACTTCCTAAAATTCTACCCTTTACCTTACCATGATAGACCTTACAGTGATAGACCTTCGAGGGTATGCAAATATCCCAGCATTCTCCAAATTCTGTGCACACCGTAAGGCTGTTACTCTTACACCTCCACCCCCTTCCTCTCACACGCTTCATATTTTGCTGTGGACTCAATTAACTCATGAGTCCATTTGGCCAGAGAAATTTGAACAGAAGGAATGTGGGGCCTTCTGGATTGAAATTTTAAGAGGCATGGAGTGATTTTCCATGTTTCTTTCTCTGTGTGTGTCTTGGTGGTCATGGAAGCCCTGAAACACAGCCTGCCAGCCACGCTGAACCAAAGCGAGAGCCTATCATGAATGAGGAGCAGACATGTGTGAGTGTATGTGTGCTATGCTACTGAGTTTTGGGGATGTCATGGTGACCTAGCCTAATCTATCCTATGGCGTTCAAGTTCTGCTTCTCTGATCCATCCAGTGCAAATGAAGCTCTCCTTGCCTTTTCTCACTGCACTTGTAATATGAAAAAGCATTTATTTAAGGCTACTTAAAAAGCTAGTTCTACACATGGATCTATGGAATTATAACTTTAGAAATTACAGTGTTTCATTCAATTTTTTATAATGCCAATATCAAATAATGACTTGACTCTAATAGAGTTAAGAAATTTTGGTTAAATTTAATGAATTGAGACAGTTTAGAATTGCTAGAACTTCTTTGGGATTTCTATGGGGCTCTATGTAGAAGCAAATATTTTTCTTAGATTGATTTTTTTAATTGTCAAAAAATGCTTAGAGCAGCATAGAGTACTTGGACATTTTAAATAAATTTTCTCACGGTTAAACTAATAGGAAATTATCACACTCTACCATTATCTTAGTGGATTACCAGCAAAGAAATTAAAAAAAAAAAAAGAATCCTAGAAGTTTAGAAATGTAACATTTCGTAGTATAAATTGTATTTACCCTTTGCCTTCCCAAGTAACAAAAATGCCTATTGATCTGACTTGTTTCAGAGACATCTTTATTACATTTGCCTTTATCTGTCATTTGATCTGTTTAGGCCAACAATGTCTCACTTAAATATTTCAGTTAAGCATATTCAATTAAAATTTGTACTGACTTTCTTAAACAAGGTCCTCTCAGCTGATTCTAAACCTGAGAGCATTACATGAGATGACTTTTTTTCCTGTCTCCCTGTAGTTTGAAAAAGTTTAAAAGTAAGAGAATGTATGCACAGAAAGAAATCTCAAGAATAAATCTAGAGGATGTGTTCAATATTGCTATGGCTGTTCCCATAGAGTTATGACAAGAAATTATTATTGCTCAAAATTTAAAAGTAAGGCAATGTATCAATGTATAGTTATTAAATCTATCAATGAATAGTTATTGACCAACTCTTTTTAAAGCAACATTATCTGCAATTATACTTACTGCCTGTTCGCTACCTATTATGGGCTTAATT
This sequence comes from Pteropus medius, assembly GCF_902729225.1. Taxonomy (NCBI): domain Eukaryota; kingdom Metazoa; phylum Chordata; class Mammalia; order Chiroptera; family Pteropodidae; genus Pteropus; species Pteropus medius. The sequence goes on from NW_024349797.1 coordinate 9,766,933, forward strand.
TGTTCCTCTGCCCAAAATTATTATATTCCCAATCCCCAGTACCACAAAATGTGACCTACTTGGAAATAGGGTTGTGGCAGATGTAATTAGTTCAGATGAGGTTATGCTGGAGTGGAGTGGGCCTTTATTCTAATATGACTTATGTCCTTATAAGTAGACCACCGTGTGAAGACGGGGACACACAAGGAGAATGTCATGTGACAAGGAAGGCAGAAATTGGAGTTAATGCAACTACAAGACGAGGAATATCAAAGATTGCCAGCAAACCACTGGAAGCTAGAAAGAGGCAAAGAGTAATTCTCTACAGCTTTCAGATGGAGGATGGCTCTGTTAACACTTTGATTTGAGACTTTTACCTTCCAGAACTGTGAGACAATAAATTTCGATTGTTTCAAGTCACCCAATTTGTGATACTTTGTGACAGCAGCCCTAGGAATCTGAGGCACTCCCTAACCATGTAAAATACCTGCACCGAGGTAGGGTGAACAAGAAATAACTGACAGGAGAGGAAGGCAAGAGGAAGAAATGACAACTGCCTAATACACAACAGTTTCGGATGCATGAGGCGGGGATGGTGGTGGAGCTGGTTCTGCCTGGCAAGGTATTAGAAAAGTTAGCACTCAGTCACTATGGAAAAAGGAAACCATGGTTAAAAGGGCTGTGTGGCAAAGAGGCCAAGCCCTTAATCCTGAAGGATTGGCCTGCCTCTCAATGGCTCTGTGCAGCCCCTCTACCTGGTTGTCTTTCCATGGGCAGGATTAGCACACGGTATTTACAGCCCGTTTCTCAAAACAAAAGTAGCATTCATTAAGGAAAGTCTATATTCAAATGAGGACTTAGACTCACAAGTTCTTTTGTATTTTCTCAAACAATGAATTTATTTATTTATTTATTTATTTATTTATTTATTTATTTATTGCTTCTAAGAAAATTGCAAATATACAATCTGAACATTAATTGAATTGAAAAACCTGATCTCTCATCTCACATTTGGTTTCAGCCAGTCCTAATCAGCTTTGTACATTAATTTCCAGAAAACATTTCCTAAAACGATTGAAACATGAATAGCCTTAAAAATAAGAAGAAACTGAAAAGAAAAGGTGGTCAGAATTGGATAAAATACAAATCTAAAAAATAAGAACAGATGAGCTATGAACAGTGTACTTTAAACAAATGTATTATTAAAGGAAATTGCTTGATATTCAAACTCATTAAGTCAAGTTCAATAATTATTTTTCCTCTTTATATAAATGACTCTTTTCCAAATCAATGCAAACCACACGAGGTATTTCATCAGTATATGTTTGATTTGTAAATACAGGGCAAAGGAATAAAAACAACAAAAACATCACACTAGAAATCGGACTAATTGGCAAAATGCCCTTTTAGCTTTTTCAACAGATTTAAAAATCTTGGCCAAGTATCTGAATTTATGGTAGTTTTATCTTTCATCACTGTTTCCAGGTGACCTTCATTTGTTCAGCCAGATTTTAGTTCTCTGCTGATTTCCAAAGTGTAAATCAGCCCTTGAACTCGGTCATAAAAGGATGTTTGACACAGACTGTTACCGGAAGATTAAAATATGTCTCTTTTATAGAAATGTTTACCCTAAACTGATATTTAGTTCTTTTTCTTCCAATTACTCGAACTCTAATTTCAACGTTGTTTTCTTATAGTCTCTTTCTCCCCACCCTGAATGACAGGTATATCAGCTAAGTTTGTCACGCTAGTTGTCTATTCCCCAGGGAAAATCCAGGAAAGGCTGACCTCATGCTCACAGCCTGCGCAGCCAGCTCAGACTTCTCTATCAGTCAGCGCCTGGGAAGACCAGGAAGGGCCTCAGCTGCCTTCCTGAGTGAGCTTGATGATAAAGCTGATCCCATCAGGAAGGAGAGTATTGGTCAGAGTCCAGTTGCACGGCTTACTCTGAGAGTGAACTTTTCGACATTTCAAATCTGCCACATCAAATTAAGCAGAATAAAGCCGGCTGTTTGCCCGATTATTTATAACATCACAGGAAACTTGGAATGACTTATTAAAGAATGGAAATGTTTCTCTTTCCTCAGAAAGAAGCTCGCCTCTGCCAAAACATACGGCGACGGGCTGGGTATGGGAATGGTGCAAAAGAGTTCCCATTTCCAAGGTTATTAAAACATACCTGGGCTTAACTTAGTATGAGGATGAACTATGTGGGAACAGCCTGGAGGGACACACTGAGCTGCTTGGTTAGTCCCTGTTTCATACACATAAAAAAACACAAGATAACAGAAACGTTTGATTGTGCTGAGAATGTTGCTGACCATCAGCCTTGGCCAAAGGTGTTTATCACCTTAATAAGCCCCAAGGAATGTAGCTGAAAGGGTGACTTTGAAAGTGGTTTTAACATCCTCCCTCATTTACTGAACTGCACTGAGACCAGAAATCGATGATGAAAGCTGGCAATGGAGTTTGGAAAAATAAATGCTACATATGTGAGACTATTTTTTGGTGTAATTTTACTTTTTAGTTATAAGACGATATTGGATTCTTGTAAATAATTTGAGAATGTAGAAGTCTATGAAGCTTTTAGTCATCCAGACTGTTATAACCTAGAGATATCAATTATTAGTATTTTGGTGTATACTTTATCAGTCTTATTTCCATGCAAAATAATGTCCACAGTTACAACTCATCTATGAAAATTACATTGCTAAGTAATGTGTATTTTAACTAAACCAATATATATGTGTGTATTTATATATACACACACACATATATATGTATATACTATTACACACACTCACACATAAATATATATTCACACAATTCATATATATATCTATATATCTATTTTAAATTCTTAATAATCTTTAAAATGACAGCATAATATTTAATCACTTGGATAGTTCATACTTTATATAAGTGGTTACTCTGAACAGCAGTTTTCAAATTTGTGAATCAAGATTCCCAACCTATTTCCTTGATCTCCTTGATTACATTTTTTCTAGCTTCTTTCTATGTAAACCTCAATCAAGCTTGTCAGACAAGTTACCTTTTGTTCAGTGCTGATATAATACATATGATTACATTATACCGAACATGCATATTCATGCACATATCTATCCATTCCTGATATTTTTGATTCCCAAAAAATGTTCTTTTAGTTAGATTTTCTAGACTCTCCGATTTTATAAAAATGATGATTGTTTAAAATTAAATATGCATATCTTAAAACTGGTGCATTAAAACAATGTTTATTATTTTGAGCACTCACAATATTTGCTGGTATAGATAGTACATATGCATGTAAGAAAAGCAGGTCATTGTGTTGATGGCTGTGAGTTACATGTTACATGCTACTCACCTTCCATGTGTAGTCCTTTCTGACCACATGTGCCTACTCTAGATAAAAGGGATAGAAAACCCCATTACACCTGAACACCACACAAAGGTAGAGGAGAGCTGAAGAAAAATAAGTACATAAATAATGAAGTAAACAATAAGTGATAGATAGATGATATATAGATAGATAGACGATATATAGATAGATAGATGATAGAGATGATAGATGATAGATAGATAGATAGGTAGATAGATAGATAGATAGATAGATAGATAGATAGATAGATAGATAAATGATAGATGATTGATAGATAGATGATAGATAAATAGAGAGAATGAGGCATGAGGATGGTGCAAGAAGATAAAAGAGAACTGAAGTAAGGGGCAAAGCATAACAGATGGAAAGAGAGAAGGAATAAATGAAGGTGGGGATATTGTATTCTGCGAGGTGCTTTTAGATATTTCTTTATAACCGGTTTGCCCTTGCCTGTCTTTCTTCACCTCCTGGAAAGAGCAGTGTGGATTAAGAGATAGAGACTAGGGCATAATTATCTACCACAACTAATTCTGGGTGATTTTAAGAAATTTTTTTTTTTTTTCTCTCTCTCTCTCAGCCTTTTTTTCTCCCAGGGGGGAAATACTATTAGGTCATCAGTATTTCAGAGCATTGTTTTTGGAACAATGGGGTAATAGATCTGAGGAATTCACTCTTAAGAATTAGTTTTTCTATACACTTTCAGCATCTGGATTCTTTACTTTTTTCTTAAAATTGATAGAACAGAGACATCATATATAGGACAGGACATGTTTAAGGCACTTTAAATATTGTAGTATAAAATAAAAGATTTTTTAAAGTGCTCCTTCATTGTAAATTTACCAACTTCATTATCTTGTATTTAGAAAAAACCTAGTTTGAGGAGCAAGAATCTACATCTTTGGTGACAGGAACAAAACAGAAAAATAACTTGTTTCATTTTATATACACACACAAACAATGAATATCCATACAAATATATATGCACACATTCATTCATATATACAACAGAAAAACATGCATCTGTATAGACATAGCTACATGCATACGTATTGATATTTCATTCTTAGGTAAGTTATACATATCTAATAAAATCTAATGATGTTTCGTTGTTAAAATCTCCCATTTAACATTTACACATTTGATTCTAAGTTCTAGAAAAAGGCTTATAAAAATATTGTCTTGTTTAACACTTTCCCGCATTTTACATAAAAGTTTGATTTTCTTGAAAATATTATCAGAGTTATTGTAGTCAGTAGGAAGATTGCTACTCATTTAGTTTTCTTAAAAAGAATATCCACTATTAACTGAAAAGGCCTTTGAAATATCTGTGTGATGTTGAATTTTCTTCATATAACTCAAACAAATAGTATATTAAAATATTAAATTCAGAACAAGATATGATAATCCAATTGTCTTTATTAAAATATACATTAAAGCAATTTGTAAAAATATAAACAAAAACTAACACAATTCTTAGCACTAAATTACTTTTTTATTTTGAAAATATAGGTTTATAAATATATGCTTTTTTCTTAAATCAATGGTCTTATTGTTATCGCTAATGAATTATTAAATACCTATTTTTTTGTTTTGATTTGTAATACAACAAGTATTGACAGATTAGAGCATTATTTTATTTCCTTGGGCATATTTCTTATTTTTTAAAAAAGGTATGTTGGACTAGATTTTTTTCTCAAAATATAGCCCGAAATGTTTTGTAATAGATTTACTTGGAGTGCTTATTAAAATATAGATAACGATACCTCATCAAGTCAGAATCTACGAAAGAGAATTCTATCATTGGAGGAACCCTGGGCATTTTTCAGGTCCATCAAAATTTGAGTGCTATTAGATGACCTCTGTTGACTCTGCTTCACTGCTGGTTTCAGGTGAGCAAACACCAGAATCCCAGCACCTCCAGCTATTACCAGGCCTCAAAGCTATTATTACATGTCTCCTTTTTAGGGTTGGCAGATAATATAGAGACATCCAGTTAAATTTGAATTTCAGATAAGCAATGAATTGTTTTTTAGTGTAATTATGTTCTATGCTATATTTAGGATTTACATACATTAAGAATATATTGATTGCTTATCTAAATATTGAGCGGAACACATTTTTCCTTTTTTGTTTGTTTTTATGCTTTGTTTTGCTACATCCCTCATGCTTACCACTTTTTTTGCTACATCCCTCATGCTTACCACTTTTTTTAGTTCATCATTGCTTCCAGGCAGCAATATCCATAAGCAGACAAAGTGAAACAATGCAGGTAGGTCTTAACTCTAAGAATTATTAGTTGCATGAAGTAGGGCAAGAGGAAAAATGGCTGAACTCAGAAATTCTCCTAAAATCACAGAGAAACTTTTATCCATGATTTCACATCCTTTTAAGGCAAACTCCTCTAAACTTTCCCCAGAATGTTTTTCAAGAAGAATCTCTGTGAAACTCATATGGCTCTGCTTCCAGTTATTGTTCACCTCATTTTAATGTAGTTTTACTCATTTTAGAGAAACTGGTTACCTCAATACCAGAGAAACTGGGAGTACAGAATGTGCAATTCAATCTCTATCAAAGCTTTTGTTCCATTATGTCAAAATTCACCTCTGCTTTTAGCTGCTCTTACATGATGTATTTGTAAGAATGTAAGCATTCTTTGGTTGCTTCCTCCTTATTTTGACTTTCTCTCCAGAAGATCTGAGTGACCTCTGCTCAGACTGCTAGATTTATTGGACTTTTACTCTATTCCTACTAATACCCTCTTCTCTGCCAGCAGTACACATTTCCTTTGAACAATATTGTCCACTCGACAATCTTTTTAACCTTTTCTGATTCAAGTGCTTTTCTGATTCAACTTGTTGAAGATAAAGGCTTTCCAAAATTTTTTTCTAAGAGGAACAATTCTGTTTTTAAGAGAATAGTAAAGAATAAGATAAAGAAATGTATTAATATCAATTTATCAGTTCATATTTGCTTTTTCTACTAATCTCAACTACAATTGAGCAACCTGTAAAAATGGTCTTTTATTTTTCTTTATTCCTCTATGATTAGAAAGTAGTTCTTATTTTCTCACACCTGGCATTCTCCTCAAATCACTTTCACAGATGATTTCCACTTTGGCAATTGCCACGGCCAGACTTTGACATGTTAAGATGATGTTTGGCCTTGTTTAGGGTCCAAATGTAAAACAAGATTTTGACATCAAAAGAAGTTCCACAATATGTTAAATAGGTAGTTAATTAATTGCTTGAAAAAATCTGAAACAATTCACCTATCTTGGTTGGAAATATGTTCATGATAGGTAAATTGTTTCAGATCTTTTCAGGCAATTAATTAACTATCTCCAAAAGAATCCCCTGTGATATTTCATGTTTTCAAGTATTTTTCTTCTTTAATTGATTGTTTTAACTGATGCAAAAACAAAATCAAGTTCTTGTAATCACGTTGCAGAAAGAAAATTTAAATGGGCCATTTGTATTTATCAATATTCTATAAGATGATTCTCTAACGAGGCTGTTATTTTCTCTAAGACAAAACTGTTTTTTCTGTTTTTTATTACTTTTGTTTAGACATCTATGGCTGCTGTCATTACCTACACTTATCCAATTACCATTTTAGACCCTAAAAAAAACAGTATTTTTTACCAAGTTTGTATTTCCCTTGCCCTATTTTCTCTCACATTTTAAAAATAGGTTTTCAAGAACATTAAAGAGAATTTTGAAAGAAAAAAACACCACATTTTTAGCATAACAGAATAAAGCTATTTGTATTTACCTAAGTTGCTTTTTTGAGTCCTTCATTCAAACAAATATGTAGATAATGTTTGTCATAGTGTACAATAAAATTTAGTGCATGTTTTAGTTTTGGAAAATTTTAAATTGTTATTTTAAGGATTACATGAGAATATAAAAGTGAATGCATTTAACATAATACCTATCAAATAGGTACTTAAATCTTTGAACCTGCGACTCTAGATACACTTTTCTTCCAAGTTGTAAAGTGCATAATATCTAACAAAGTTGATGCTTTGAAATTCATACAAATGTTGTCATTGTATATTTTTCCTTTTATTTTATTCATTTTCATTATTTATTACAGAAATGATGTAATGAATGTTAATACTTCTTTGCATGAATTTTTGGGAACTGAGATTGCTATATTAACATCTAAATATTAAGCTATTGAAATTAAACTGATTATATCAATTCCTACTGCCACAAAAATAGTTACTGCCCATTTATTCATCATCAAATTATCAGGATTATCTCTGATTAAACTAAAAACTGATATTCAGTTTAATGTAAGATATTGTTTATTTTTATTAAGTGTAACTTTTTTATTACTACGGGAGCCAAATCTTTTCTGAAATTCTATTGCTATTTATTTTTTAATACTTATTGTCTATGTCTGTGGTCTATTTCCATCTTTTTGTTGTTTTTAAGTAAAGTCATACATTGTCAGGTTTTTTGATGGGGTTAGAGAAATAATACAGTTTAGTGATTCCTAAGGTGGGTCAGCAGAGTCTGAGAGCACCAGTAAAAGGGACTCAGGAGACTTAAAAGGCTTTTAAGAGATGGATGCATACCTGAATGAAGGAAGTGGTGCCCAGGGATTTTGTTTGAAGTGACAGATGAACAAATAAGTCTTGGGAGTATAACGTACAGCATAGGGAATATAGTCAGTAATATTGCAATAGCATTGTACAGCGTCAGATGGTTCCTGGACTTATCATGGTGATCACTTCTTTAGGTGTATAAACAATGAATAACTATGGCGTCTGTCTGAAACTAACATAATGTTGTATGTTAGCTATATTTTAATTAAAATCTTTTAAAAAATGGAGAGATGTTGGCAGTAAAGAAACAATTCTCATACTAAAAACTTGTCTTTTTAGTTACAATAGCCCATTTATTTCTTGCTGACCACGATTTTTTTTTTTTCTTTTCAGAATTTGGATCATTTAGGAAAGCTATTGTATTGTCAAATTTATTTTTGTCTAGATTTTCCAGGCCGTAGTTCATTGAAAGGTGCTTGATAGAAAGCAAGGAAAGTGAAAATCTAAATTTAATGAAGTTGAACACTAGTTTAGCCTAAGAGTCTTAATAATTACATTGGCCTTAATAATATAAACAAACAAACATTTTATAGTTCCTTTGGCAGGAGGATGTGACTGTGGGTTCTTTAGGAAGTAAAACTAGAAACAGACAATTACATATTAACTTCCTCCTAGTTTCTCTTCCACTTTTTACACTCATTTTTATTACCATCAATTAAAAGACTATTAAGAATAAAATACATATGTATAAAATTGAGTTCAGATGATTATCAGAAAATGTTTGATCCCTGTTATTTGTGCCATGATAGAGGGAGAGAGATTAAAAGCTGAATACAAGTGAACATAAAGAAAACCTAGCAGTTTGCTGTTTTGAACAGAAGGAATATGATGTTAAGCCACCAAAAGAATACTGACATTTCAGGAAATACTACATCACCACCCCAACCATTACTTAAAGATTAATTAACATGATTCATACAGTCAATCGTTTGCGTATTAACAAGCTCATTCTGTATTTCTACATGTGAAAAGTGGGAGACAGAAGCAGATATCTTCTTTCTTTTGACTTTTAACTAGGCATGATAAAGTACAATAAACAGATTTTCCAATATGAGAAAAAAGCAACGTTAGATAAAATAAATTTATTTAAGATAGAAGGGGAATTTGTTGCAGAATAGGGTGTAAAACTTTACTTAAAAGCTATTTCTACTCATAGCATTTTCTCCGCAGACTATAATAAAGTTATGATGCAGTAATGGTTTGCTTGCGGGCAGGCAATTAAGCATCTGCAGTCACTCCACAGGATGTAGATTTCTCATGAATAGCTATTTTATAAATGAACAAATAGAAACTCACATATGTAATGATAAAGTCAAATTATTTGGATTTTAAGCTTTCAAAAGATGGCTCCACACGTTTTTGAAAATCATTTGTTTCCACATATAATTGGATTCAACTTAATCTTTTTCTTCCCCAGATAAATAATTAATAATATTATAGTTATCCTTCTAGTTTTCTACAACAATTTAACCAGAATATGGTTATAATGAATAAATGCGTTAAGGTGAATATGAGCAATATGTGAGCAATGCATACAGTAAATATCAGCTCTCAATTTCTCAGCGGTAGGTGGGAGTTTACTTTTGGTCATCTATTCTCTTTTTATAGTTTTGGCGGTCTAACCCAGGGGAGCAAGACTACTGCTTCGGGCCCTCTCCTATGTCTGCTGGACCTCAAGTTGATTCTTGTTTCAATATGTCTTGTGTGGCGTTTGGAGCTCTTTGCAATTCATTCAGATTCAGAAACAGCTGGTACAGAAAACCAGCTATGCCATGTGCCATCTAAGTGAATCTACATAAGCTGCAATAACTAACTAAGTCTGGATTTCTTCATGTGAAAAATGAGGTTGAAAATGATAATCACCTCGTAGGTGACTGTAAAGACTCTCCACTCAGACAGTGGAGCAATGGCTCTCACAAGCAGGACATTTGATCTGAGATTCAGCTACCACTTAAAGCCCATCACCAGTTAACAGTGAGCTGCCCTCACACTGGACTCAGGAGGGTATTTCTTCCCTATCTGTGTCCTGGATGTCAACTTTCTGCATCAGAGCTGGGCAACCAGGCTAGAACTTACAAATGCCTTCACCAAAACCTGTGGGTAACAAAGGAAATCAGTTTATGAGGTTTACAGGATAGTCTTACAAGCCGTAAGAAGAGCCAAATGATGCAAGGAAAGTAGATCATAAAAAGTAAACCAGTGAAAGAATGAAGACAATGATGAGTATATTAATTTAGAAAACATGACATACACTTCGAAGCATATTAAAGTCTCTAAGTTGCCTTATTTGGATATTTCTTAGTTCTCAGATTTTAAACAAATAGTGCATTAAAATAAAACTGAACCTTTAGCAGGTATAATAGTAAAGCAGTAAGAGCCTAGATTTTGGCTATAGGTATATCTGAACTTGAGTAGAAGGGTCACCATTAGCTTTGAGACATTAGGGAAGTTGCTTAGCCTCACAAAGATCATGATCCCCTTTGGTTAAAAAAAAAAATGATAATGATAATACCTACTTCAGGATCTCAGAAGCAGCATCTACTAACTTAGATTATCTGGCACAAAATTAAGTTCTTAAATATAAGGAATGATATTGAAATAGGTAAGATATAAAGTTAAGAGCATGAGAGAAGGTGATAGATGAAATTGAAGGTCTCTAGAGAGGTACATGGTTTCTAAAGATAAATTTACTGTGACTCAGAAAGGAATCAAATCAGATCACTTTTGTATAAAGATTTAGAATGCTCTTTAGTTTTCTAAACTTCTCCCAATGATATTTATCAAAACGTACCCAAAAGAACTTTTCTGAATTTCTTAACCCTGATAAAAGAATTTCTCTGATTTACTGTGTTAAAATTGAAGCCAGATTTATGAAGGAATAAAATAAGAACTTTGTATCATAAACTATAACACATTTTCACATTAGAATAAAGTTTGTGGTTGGTTACTGTTTGGACCTTGTTTAATAGATTCATTTCATGTGATATATTTGTTGTACGGTATAAACATTTGATTTTATTTCAGACAAAGATAGTATTTGTGGTAATTATTATTGTTTACCAGGTCTTTATGATTGTTTCTGTTAAAATGTAAAGTTATTTCTTAAGGAAAACCCAGGTATAGGTTTATATGATTCTGACCTATTGCGAATTTCAAGCATTCAACCATGAACAGAAGAGGCATTTTACTTCTTCCAGAAGCTCAAGTTTTAGCCTTGGAAATCCAAACTCTCTGCTGAAACATGGTCATGAAACATAATGCTATCACTTATTTTGTCTTTGATTGCATGTTTGAGACAATACTGAATAAACAAACTATTTTATTCAGAGAACATACAAACCAACGACCTTAACCTGTTTGAGGTTTATCTCCTACATATGGATTTTTCTGTACTGTTTCTCACCTAAAAGGTATATAGAGCTTGCTTTCAACAAGAATCAAAGCATATCTCCTTCCCACAAATAACAATTACAACTGATGTCAACGCACCTCATTTTTCCTGCTTCCCAGAGGACTTCAGCAAAAGCAGGAGAGATTAACGAGGGAAGTTGAAGCTCATGTTATATCACATGCACTCAAAAACTTGCCAAGTTTAAAGTCAAATTAGAAATTGACATTAAACTTTCAAAAGTTGGTTGTAAAGAATAGGATAGCAACAAAATTTACAGCAGAATAAAATGTTGGACTCCTAATAAATGTCCAAGGAGAACATACACTCTAAGAGAGTAGACTCATTCTAAGGTTATCTCAGATTTCATGGAAATGTTTCTATTAAGTTCCTACATAAAAAGCGGAGAAAGAGAAAGATATTTTTACAAGTCATACAAGAAATTTTATTCCTCTTAAACTACTGTAAAATCATCTATAATTTTTGTCAAGTATAATATTCTAAATATGACATTCTCAGAGTCACTGTAGTAGAAGTGGAGTTGCAAAGTGTATAAAAACAGCAAATAATATATTGGATCCTAAACAGAACCACCATATCAAAGAAGAGACTCAACCATTGTCCTGCTTTTCCGTTTCCTGCCAACACCCATGTCATTGAATAAATCACAGCATACTAGAGCCACCCCTACCTCACCTACAGGATATTAGTCATGAAACTGTTAGATAGTCACAACAGAAGCCAGATGCAGCCAGAGCATGTTTGGTAACATTGCATAGAGAGTTGACATGTCAATAATATCAATAATCTCAATAAAGTAAAAACTTTATTCAGATTGTCATAACAATTCAGAAAGTTGCTCCATCCCCTCTCCCCCAAATCTAGTGTAATTTATCCCCTCTTGTGATCAAAACTAGGTGCATCATAGATACAGCAACACACATTTAAAATGAATTCAATTTTCATAATACAGCAGCATTTTTTCAGAGCATACTTTTTTCAGAGCAAGGAAGCTTGCTGTATTCCTGTCTTCTGAAGATCTGTCTAAATAGAACTTTTAGTGGCAAGAGCTGGAGAAATTGTTTTGATGAGGACTGGAAATTGTTGGAGGTTGAAACTATGAGCAATTATTGGATAAAGAAATTAAGAACCTTCCTCAAGTAGTGATAAATGCTCTGTCTTAAAAATGTGGCCTTTTAGTACAGACAGGAAGAGACGGACCTTAGCGAAGCAGTGAGCAGAACAGAGAACAGTGTTATGAGCCGTTTCAGCTGTAGTTGGCTAGTGAGGAAGATATGGAAGTGTAAACTATTAGACTAACTAATAATTTACTATGTGACAAGCATTAATCAGACTTACTAATAATTTACTATGTGACAGGCATTAATCAAAACTTACTAAAAATATTAACCATAATCACTTTCATAACAACCTATGAGATAAAAACTATAATTACCCATGTTTGAAGCAAGTGAGAAATCTGAGGCACAGAGCAGTCAAGCAATTTGCCCAAGGACACAGAGCCAGTAAATGGTGTGCTGTGGGTTGGAAACCTGGTACCATGTCTCCAGGGTCCGTGCTGTGCTGTCATCCACAAGGATAAGTGCCTGAAGAATGTTAAATGGGGCTCTGCCTCAGTTTCAGCAGAGGCCTCAATAGTAGCAGAAAAAAATCATCTGTGCAAGCGCTCTCACATTCCAAGGCGAGGCCCCGAGCAAAAACTCTAAATCAGTCAGGGTTGATAAGGTTATGCTGCAGTAAAGACTGACCTTCCTCCCAGTGGCTCAACCACAAGCTGGTTTCCTGTTCAAGTTATATGTTTCCAAATGTTGGCTGAGATTTCTTCGTCAGCCTCTCTACTCTGAGATCCAGGCTGGCGGCAAGGCCTTTATCCAGAACACCACCACTTGTCACATCAGAGAGAAAGAAGGCCCTGGTAGATTTTGTGCTGTGTTATATACTCCTGCCTACTTATGATACCTGTCACTTCTACTTATAACTTACTGGCCAGAATTAATTAGTCAGCTCTGCCAAACAACAGAAGAGTTAGGAGGACAACTCTGCCACGTGGAAAGGTACGGAGGAGAACTATGTGGTAATGTTGGAAAGCAAAATATTGTTCAAACTGCAGTAATTATCCTCACTAACAAGGTAGTTTATAATTTATTTTCAAATATTTGACCATCTCAATGATATGAAATTGTTCAATTATAATGGCCAAGGAAATTGAGAAACAGTTTTGGCAGTATCCTGGCACTTTCCTTACCCCTCCCACGGAGAGAGTCAGGAGACACTCACCCTCCTCATCCCAAATCTAAGGGACCAGTTGCAGAGTTTGGATTGTGTCCTCTGGAATTTGGAGAACTTCTGAACTGATGCCTGAGTCACAGCTGAGCAATCACATAAGTGAGACTAACTATAGCTTAGCTTTGATGCTGAGGATCTTTCGGACAAAGTTAATCCGGCGTCGACTCGTTCATCGTCAATCAGCTCAGACAAAGCTTCCCCAAAACGAGAGGATCTCTGTGGAAAACAAAACAGTACCCCTCAAAAAGGGTCGGCTTTAAAACTCTACCTAGCCCAGAGAAATCATGCTCACAAAAGTGTCAAGTCAATCCCTTGTCGTCTTGTCAACAATTCCGCAAGCTCTTTGCCTCTACCGTGGAGCGGCCGGAATAGAGTTGGTGATTTGGGGAGAAGCGTTTGTGTGCGGCGGGTGTGGCAGGGGTGAAAAACAAAGAAAGCAAGCTGAGCGTGCTCACATTTCCTATGCATGCTTCCTGTCTACGCCAGGCTGGAGCTTTGAGAGGGATTGGCAGTGAGAGGGGTGAAGCCACGAAAGGAATGTTAATTCTGAGTAAGGTTCAGAATTGTTTTTATAACCCTGAGCGAGACATATTAATTACAGAACTGAGGCTGCTTGGTGACTAAAGTAACTGGAAAAACGTTTCTACTATCTGAGAATAACAGATAACCTACAGGCCTGCCCGTGATCTCATTCGCCGCCAGGGGAAGAACTAGCACCATGGGGAAAAGTTAGCATTCATTGCTCTTTGATGAATTCTAGAACTTTCCTCCTTCAACATACCAGCTTCGGAGAATATCTATGATTTAATATAAGTCTGATTCTTCTCAAATAATTCTTTGACTATCTTTATGTTAAATAGGAGGGCTAAATATCCTGAGTACACGGGCCCCAACTTCAAACCAACACTATGTCAATTAGATTTTTATATTTCCCTACTTTTCTGTGGGGACAATTTTCTCACACAGTTGGGCACCAAGATTCCCTCAGAACACGCCTTTGTAAGTATAAACTCCTTATCCCATTCAGAGCCTAACACCGCCCTTATATACGTGTGGACTCTCTCCTCACCCTGCCTCGGTTCTCACTATATCAGTTGCCCACCCATGTGCTGCCTTCTTCATCGTGGATGGGATCCACGTGCTGGGCTGCCATCGTCTCCAAGTGGAGACATTCTCACCTTCACTGGACTTTATGCTCCGCTTCTGGCCATCACAGTGCCATGTACTCTTTTAAGTCTTCCTTGCTCAGCCAGACCTAATGGCTTTGGCTGGAAATTATTCAAGGGAAGAAAAGGCGAGCACGTGAAAAGGAATAAGAAGACATAAAGATCCCAAATGATTATGTTTAATTATCTTAATTGGTTCTTTGAAAACCAAAGTCTTATTGAAATCAAGAAAATAACTTTTTGTTTACTTTTTTAAAAAAAATTACTTATGATTTCCATAGATAGGTAAATCAATAATATATAGACAGGACTCCTGGGTTTGCTTAGAGATTTAGAGAAAACAGTCAAAAAAGTAAATTAATTCTCACCAGCCTAAGTTTCATAATCGCTTTTATTGTTCCTAAGATATTTGCGATCAAGGTGATGTACTGGGTAAGAGTCATTGTATACCATAAGAAAAAGTGACATTTCTAGTTAAATGGACTTATAGAGGGACAGCTCCCCTCCCTCAGGTTCATCTTAAAGTTTGTAGAAGAAAGGTGTTAGTTAGACTTGGAGAGCTCAAAGCCCCTTTCCATCATTAATGTTCTTTGATTTAAAGATCAAATAATAAGCAATTTATCTTCCTTCTCTAGACTTTATTTTATTTTATTTTTTAACAAATAGGTACATTGTCCAGTAATAATACATTCCTTGTCTTACTTACTAAAAAATCCATTAAAGAAAACATTGTGACCCAGAGCACAGGCCACCTTAAATTTCCATGAGAAAGCTTTTAAGCACTAAATTTCTACATGTGTTATTTACTTTAACTTTCCATCTTTCATGGAACCAGACATGCCCTCTGGATCCTAACTTCTCCATCAACCATGAGAACACTTTTATGTGGTTATGTTTAATGTTCGAATGTAAGGAAATAAGGAAAAAGTTTTGTTTCTTTTAAATCCTGGGATTGTTTTAAAGTTTGGATTTCATTGTGACCTGATATCGAGTTCATCCAAATTGCAAAGCTAGTCACAGTCTTCATAGTGAGGAGATTATCAATTATTTTTAAGATTTAGCCTCAAAGAGGTAGGATTCTTTATCAGTATAATGAGGATCTAAAGTAAAGGGAAATCAAATTGTTTTCGAAAGGAAAGATATTTGCGGCAAAGATGTTGGTAGCAGAAAATATAGTCTCCTTTAGGCAAGAAGTATCTGCTTTGCTTTAGAGTGGGATTTTTGAACTGTTCAGATTATTTTACTGGTTCCTAACCAGAAAATTCCATACCAGTTGATTTTAAGATTATGTTTTTGGAAGAGGTTGAAACTGCAATCAGATGAGGTATTAAATCTAGGTTTGGTATCATGGGCTTTTAGCAAAATGACACCATTACAGACGTGTGTGTGTGTGTGTGTGTGTGTTTAACAAAATTAATTACAGTTGTCTATGTGAATAGTTAAGCGTAAAGAGACATGAAGGCAGAAACCGAGAATTTATCACTTATAAAGGAGTGGGCTCACTTATGGAGTCAAACACAATTAATTGGAGCACGGATAATCCAATGAGGAAAAAAGTCTTATGGCCCATACAATGTTAGTGGGAGTTTAGCAGATACTGTTGGATGTCCATATATACTTAAATAACAAGCTTCAGACATCAGACCTACAAGCCTTTCACTTAGAACTACACACTGTTTTATTCTTGAAGCATTTGTTTTCAGTCTATTGATTTACTAGATTTAAATTTGAATAAATATTTCAGGGAAAAATCTGTGAGCACCTTCATCATGTGAGTGCTACAGTATCTAATATGACTTCAGTGTTCACAAGCTAAGTATTGGTGCTGCTGAGTATCCTGCTTGGAATTTGGGAAATGTGTGAAACCAAACAAGATGTAACGGGGTCAGGCCTTTAAAGTAATATTTGTATATATTAGAACAA
>NW_024349797.1:9783697-9848697 GCF_902729225.1 Pteropus medius
GAGGAGGAAAATACAGGAGCAAGTAAGTCATTCTAGAGCCTCCTTTGGTGTCCTTGCAAAAGAAAGCTGCCTGGAGGGGGCAATAGGACCCCCTGAGAGGGAAACTGCTTGGAAGTGGTCTGAGAACAAAGATAAGCAGACAGCCAGAGTGTGTGTGTCCCATCTGCAGAGAGCTTCCCCAAAACGAGAGGATCTCTGTGGAAAACAAAACAGTACCCCTCAAAAAGGGTCGGCTTTAAAACTCTACCTAGCCCAGAGAAATCATGCTCACAAAAGTGTCAAGTCAATCCCTTGTCGTCTTGTCAACAATTCCGCAAGCTCTTTGCCTCTACCGTGGAGCGGCCGGAATAGAGTTGGTGATTTGGGGAGAAGCGTTTGTGTGCGGCGGGTGTGGCAGGGGTGAAAAACAAAGAAAGCAAGCTGAGCGTGCTCACATTTCCTATGCATGCTTCCTGTCTACGCCAGGCTGGAGCTTTGAGAGGGATTGGCAGTGAGAGGGGTGAAGCCACGAAAGGAATGTTAATTCTGAGTAAGGTTCAGAATTGTTTTTATAACCCTGAGCGAGACATATTAATTACAGAACTGAGGCTGCTTGGTGACTAAAGTAACTGGAAAAACGTTTCTACTATCTGAGAATAACAGATAACCTACAGGCCTGCCCGTGATCTCATTCGCCGCCAGGGGAAGAACTAGCACCATGGGGAAAAGTTAGCATTCATTGCTCTTTGATGAATTCTAGAACTTTCCTCCTTCAACATACCAGCTTCGGAGAATATCTATGATTTAATATAAGTCTGATTCTTCTCAAATAATTCTTTGACTATCTTTATGTTAAATAGGAGGGCTAAATATCCTGAGTACACGGGCCCCAACTTCAAACCAACACTATGTCAATTAGATTTTTATATTTCCCTACTTTTCTGTGGGGACAATTTTCTCACACAGTTGGGCACCAAGATTCCCTCAGAACACGCCTTTGTAAGTATAAACTCCTTATCCCATTCAGAGCCTAACACCGCCCTTATATACGTGTGGACTCTCTCCTCACCCTGCCTCGGTTCTCACTATATCAGTTGCCCACCCATGTGCTGCCTTCTTCATCGTGGATGGGATCCACGTGCTGGGCTGCCATCGTCTCCAAGTGGAGACATTCTCACCTTCACTGGACTTTATGCTCCGCTTCTGGCCATCACAGTGCCATGTACTCTTTTAAGTCTTCCTTGCTCAGCCAGACCTAATGGCTTTGGCTGGAAATTATTCAAGGGAAGAAAAGGCGAGCACGTGAAAAGGAATAAGAAGACATAAAGATCCCAAATGATTATGTTTAATTATCTTAATTGGTTCTTTGAAAACCAAAGTCTTATTGAAATCAAGAAAATAACTTTTTGTTTACTTTTTTAAAAAAAATTACTTATGATTTCCATAGATAGGTAAATCAATAATATATAGACAGGACTCCTGGGTTTGCTTAGAGATTTAGAGAAAACAGTCAAAAAAGTAAATTAATTCTCACCAGCCTAAGTTTCATAATCGCTTTTATTGTTCCTAAGATATTTGCGATCAAGGTGATGTACTGGGTAAGAGTCATTGTATACCATAAGAAAAAGTGACATTTCTAGTTAAATGGACTTATAGAGGGACAGCTCCCCTCCCTCAGGTTCATCTTAAAGTTTGTAGAAGAAAGGTGTTAGTTAGACTTGGAGAGCTCAAAGCCCCTTTCCATCATTAATGTTCTTTGATTTGAAGATCAAATAATAAGCAATTTATCTTCCTTCTCTAGACTTTATTTTATTTTATTTTTTAACAAATAGGTACATTGTCCAGTAATAATACATTCCTTGTCTTACTTACTAAAAAATCCATTAAAGAAAACATTGTGACCCAGAGCACAGGCCACCTTAAATTTCCATGAGAAAGCTTTTAAGCACTAAATTTCTACATGTGTTATTTACTTTAACTTTCCATCTTTCATGGAACCAGACATGCCCTCTGGATCCTAACTTCTCCATCAACCATGAGAACACTTTTATGTGGTTATGTTTAATGTTCGAATGTAAGGAAATAAGGAAAAAGTTTTGTTTCTTTTAAATCCTGGGATTGTTTTAAAGTTTGGATTTCATTGTGACCTGATATCGAGTTCATCCAAATTGCAAAGCTAGTCACAGTCTTCATAGTGAGGAGATTATCAATTATTTTTAAGATTTAGCCTCAAAGAGGTAGGATTCTTTATCAGTATAATGAGGATCTAAAGTAAAGGGAAATCAAATTGTTTTCGAAAGGAAAGATATTTGCGGCAAAGATGTTGGTAGCAGAAAATATAGTCTCCTTTAGGCAAGAAGTATCTGCTTTGCTTTAGAGTGGGATTTTTGAACTGTTCAGATTATCTTACTGGTTCCTAACCAGAAAATTCCATACCAGTTGATTTTAAGATTATGTTTTTGGAAGAGGTTGAAACTGCAATCAGATGAGGTATTAAATCTAGGTTTGGTATCATGGGCTTTTAGCAAAATGACACCATTACAGACGTGTGTGTGTGTGTGTGTGTGTGTTTAACAAAATTAATTACAGTTGTCTATGTGAATAGTTAAGCGTAAAGAGACATGAAGGCAGAAACCGAGAATTTATCACTTATAAAGGAGTGGGCTCACTTATGGAGTCAAACACAATTAATTGGAGCACGGATAATCCAATGAGGAAAAAAGTCTTATGGCCCATACAATGTTAGTGGGAGTTTAGCAGATACTGTTGGATGTCCATATATACTTAAATAACAAGCTTCAGACATCAGACCTACAAGCCTTTCACTTAGAACTACACACTGTTTTATTCTTGAAGCATTTGTTTTCAGTCTATTGATTTACTAGATTTAAATTTGAATAAATATTTCAGGGAAAAATCTGTGAGCACCTTCATCATGTGAGTGCTACAGTATCTAATATGACTTCAGTGTTCACAAGCTAAGTATTGGTGCTGCTGAGTATCCTGCTTGGAATTTGGGAAATGTGTGAAACCAAACAAGATGTAACGGGGTCAGGCCTTTAAAGTAATATTTGTATATATTAGAACAAAGCGATGTTTCATATACGAAGAAAAAAATGTTTTTTCTTCTTCCTTCTTGCTCCAACTCCTCTACTGACAATGTGAATGCAAACTCTTTGATATATTTAATGGAACAAAAGGCAGCAGGAGCCTGATCTCTGGAGACTCCTAAGGCCAGACTAGATAATTAACTACCGTGAATGCTTGAAGATCATTGAAGTATATTTTATTCAGTGATAGATTTGATGACCCAGAATATTCTTTCTGACCTCTAAGTGGATACATTTGATTTCTATGTGTGTGTGTATGTGTGTCTGCCTGTGTGTGTCTATGTTTTAAAACAAATGGAAATCTTATAGATTACAGCTGAGTCATTTATATAGAAGACATTTGTTTTTACCTTTAAAATGAAGAAAATACTGTGAATGCTCTCATCGTCAGGTATGAATTTGCTAAGTTAGAATATCCTTGAGTATTTCTCATCTTCAAAAAACAAACAAACAAACAAACAAAGTTTTTAAAAAGAATAGATACCAAGCTCCAATTCCCACTTTAAATCATCGTGTCAAAGGCTAGTTATATCTATTTATACCTAGGGCTTAATCTCTGCTGATGTACTGATGTGTGCCCTCCGCCCCCAATTCTGTTTAGCTGTAGTCGGTTCTACTATAGAGAGAATCACACTTAAACAACTTCCCAGAAAGAAACACTACATTATTTTAAAACATACAAACTTAATTAAGCAAAAGGAAAGCTTATTGCTCATGTCACTACACCATGAGAAGTCTGAGGTAAATATAACTGGTTCTAAACAACCAGAACGAGAGACAGAAACCCAACCAGGATTTTACTCTTTCTTTCAACTCCTGCTTTTTCCTGTGATTTGGCTTCAATTTCTCCCTCTGCAGATAGAATTCTTTCATTTTCTCAGAGTCCCAGCTAACTCTCCAAAGCTGACTCCCCACACACACCATCTCGGAACTTGATAAGCGGCAGGAGAATTATCAGAACCGTGGAACTGGCATTTCTCTACAGCTGCACGTTTGCTGAGTTGAGAAGCCTGGAGACCCACCTAGTACTACCATCATGATCTGAAAAGGAGAGTTTTAAAGAGAAGCTGACATGTATTCCTAGGAGTTGGGTACATGAACCAAAGCAATGGCTCCTCCTTGGCACCAGAAGCCTATAGGAGGCCAGAGGCTGGCTGGTGCAGCTGTGGAGGAATGGAGAGAAGGGAGAATAGTGTACCTTTCCCTGCCACAGTATAGCATGGGTGACATACACGATCTTTCTGTCTGCAAGGAAACAGCTTGGAGCAAAATTTCCAGTACCTCATGTAAGAGGGTTCTTGACCTGTGGGGAGAGACTATGGACATAGGAAGAAAAGCAGAAAACTCACAATCCAAAGAACAGTACTGTTCAGAGAGGGCTGAGCACAACCCACACATATGGCCCAGAAGAATTCTCTTTAAACAAGGGATTCCCAGCCAAGACAAGATGACAATGACACCAATCAAAGGTATTTGTCTCTTTCTCTATTTCTTCATCATCTGTCTTAAAACTGGAGGGAGTCTGAGAGAAAAGGCTGTGAGTCAAACTTGAGCCAAGAGCAAAAGAAGAACATGAAATACAATATCAACAGTAACTTCCAAAATGGACTTGGGTGGACTCCCACTAAATTTGGCAGAAAGTCATGGAATTGCGGAGTACGCCTAAAATGTTAAGGGGAAAGGAATGGATATTAGGCAGATTAGTTGAAGGCAGTGATTGAAAAATAAATCAATAAAGCCCCTTGTTGTGTACATTCCACTGTGGTGACTGTCTAGGACACTAGCTTTATAAACACGTGAATGAGCCCTACCCTCACCCCTCAGAAGCTTTGATGCTTAAATCTTTGATGGCTACCAGCAGACACGATCTCAGCCTGTTCCTTTAATTCCAACTAAGAAAATCCTGAAATGGATTCTGATTGGCCCACCTTCCCTCAAAAACCCACTTCAGTGCATGGTGTATGATGTGTGGGTGGGTAGCCCCCTCTACTCTCACATCTGCGGAATAGAGAGCACTTCCACAAAATGAAGAGACTGCTAATCCCCCTGAAAGGAAAAGTTCCGAGCAGATGAAACAATAAATATTCTCGCCAAACACCCTGGAAGAGAACTTCTGTAGAGAAGTAACTTCAGCATATAACACTCTTCTGTTCAAAATCTTTCCTTTATCTCAGTTCAGTCACACTTTGCTGTAGTCTTTCTTTTACATCTTTTCCTTCAAACCCTTTTGCTTGTAATCATGAGGCTTTATTTATTGACATAAGTTGAATTATTTAATTAAAATCAAAGACATCTCAAGGAAACCATTTATTTTCCTTTAGGATTTTTCTTAATTCATGAAATTGTCCTTACGATTGATGTGAATATCTCTAATTTTTATCGGGCCATGTTTTTTTCCTAGAATGTTTAGTTTCTCATTAAAACTGCAGGGCCATGACATAGATCATGTATAATGGCAGTATGCACATGTACGTGCATATGAATATACATGTATATGTTCATGCATACATATTTATACACATACACAAACATATACAGCACCACATTCTCTGTGTAACAAGCAAGTTCAGGGTTACTATAGTTATGTATCACAGCAGTAAAATTTTAGGTCTATTTTCTGTTTGCTGAGTTCAGATAGAGAAGTTTTTGGTGATTTCAGAAAGAGAATGGCTTAGAAATGTTTGCTTTTTGGTTCTATTCTATATTATTTTACCTTAATTATTTAATTTATTTATTCATTTGTTCCATTATAGATTAGATATTACATGGAAATAATTCTTTGGTAAGTGGTTTCTCTTATAACTTATCCATGTCGCTTTGAAATCTGACATTAAGCATTGTGTGAGAATCATTCAAAAAAAAAGCAATAATAACAACCTCAAGGTCCTCATGCAATTCTAAAGGTGGGAGTGATAATTACTCTCTCTCTTTATTTCATGTCAGGCTTATTTATCTATTCCTTCTTGATGTCACTTGACTTGGTGATTCTATGCTCATGTTCAAGGGCCATACTTCGTCCTAGGAAAGCTCCTCTCTTACTAGTAAGACTTACTTTCATGAAACCGGCTTTTGAATGTTCATCTCTCCATACCATTTTCCTCAAAGCGACTGGATAAAAAGAATGATTTTCTCAATTGCCACCTTGTCCCAACACATCATTTCAGGGAACATTTCCACTTTCTCAGCTCACACATCTTTGAACTTATACCATGTGGATGGTAATGATTCAAATTCTGGTGAATGTGATAGTTGTGCGTTCTACAACTGTCTCAACCTGCGGTAGATAGACTCTGATAGACGCTGCCAGCATAGATTAAACTCCAAGAATGCAAGGGATTTTAAAATTTTTCTATCTGTTTGCTTTGATATAATTTCTATCATACTTCCATGTGCAAGAGGTCCTTGATAAATGCTTGTGAATATTCCTGGCTCAGTACTGTAAGTTCAAATAACCAGAGTCACAGAAGAATAGAGCTGGATGGGTCTTTAGAAATCAGACCTCTGCTCTTTCACTTTTCAGACGAGAAACTCAGGACTATAAATGCTAACTTGCTTTTAAAAATACTTTTGGAAACAGCCTGCTGGCAGAGGCAGGACTAGGGCAGAGATATTTTCACTTTCATACCAAACTCTGTTTCCCCCTCACTAAACTATGCTGCCTCTTCACTTTCTAGAGTCCTAGTTATTTCTAAATGTACCCAGTGGAGGAGAAAATGAGTCAATTTGTTGCTTGCCTTTGCTAGATTTATAACATAAGCATCTAGACGCTGTGGTAGAAACTGTAAGGTGGATAAAACTTCCAGGAGCCCCAACTCCATGAATGTGCATTCAATAAATTACAGTGAAAGAATGTTTATTTCATTAAACACCTGAATTTATTTCCCTAATTAAACCATTCTCTCTGCAGTGTGGCTTCAAACAGCCAGCATATGTACAGCATTTTCTCTGTGCTGCTTCTCAGAAGACAGCGATGACCCAACACAGTAGAGCAAGGTCTTCAGAAGCAACATAGAGTGGCACTGATTGTGGCATATGGAGCTGTGGTAAAGGAGGGACCCACTGGACCTACCCCTTTTGTATCCAACTCTGGTAAGTCTGTTGCCTTCATCTTCCACTTTTTAATCTTATTCATGGCCTGGTTTCCTTTCACTCTGCCCTGCCCTCTCCCGCCTCCCTTCCACCCCCCCGCCATTCCTAGTCTCCTCCTCCTCATAGCTATTCCTCACTAGGAATTCTAATCCTTTCTCCTTCCCATTCCTCTTGTTTTTGTTTCTCAAGTCCTTTTCACTTGGCTGATCTATAGATATCTTTAGATTCTAAACTCCCCAAAGATAGGGACCAAAACACTCCTTTTTCTGGTATGAGTGCAGAATCTGAACCCCGACTGGTACTTATAACTGCTTTTTAGATTGATATGTAGTTCATGTATCATGAAAATTAAGATATTTTGACATTTAAAGAAGGATCCAGGAGGCACATGCTAATGAGTTCTCTGTACCATGCTGAGGGATAAAAGATTTTCTGAATGTGGAGTAGTTTGATTGTAATATCTCCAACTATACCATGAAGGTGGTCTCTCACTGCTCTAATATGGAGCTGTTTCCAGTAATAAGAAGCCCCAATGATGTCATTAGTTTGAGTATCCGGGGGTAGTGCTATATGTAATCTGTTCCTCAAGGCAATAGTTTTCCTCTCACCTCCTTCATTAGGCCTATGTAAATAACTCCAGAATCTTTGGACACCGGAGAAAGGCCCCAGAGATAATCTACGTTCAAGGATCCCTACTTGGTTTTTGGAAACCATAGTGGCCTGTAAAACTTTGTAGTATTTCAAAAACCCTGATAGTGATATAAGCTATCAAAATGCCTTTCTTTTGCCTAAAAATTTTAGAACTCCATATGATAATAGTCCTCATACCTGAAATTTTTGTGCTTAACAACCAATTCTGAGTAGTACTCTTTTTTTTTTTAATTATGAAACATGACTTAAAACAATAAATAAGTAAATATTTATAACCCAGATTTTCAATTTTGATACCTATTGAGCAGGTGGTAGAAATAATATGTGTGGTTGTAGGTAGTAGAAACTTTTGGAAAACAGATTTACTATAGACTGCCAATTCGTCGATACAGTGGTATCTTCAGATACAGTGGTATCTGAAGTTATTAAATGATGCCTCATAGACCAGAGCAGCAAACGGCAGTACTAGGATTTCTTCACTGCGGATTAGCACTCTCCCTCATCACATAGCTACCTCTCTAACGATTAAAGAAAGTCAGCATGAGCTCTTTCTCATATATACTGAACCCCTACATTCTTTCTACTTATAAAGCGTTCCATGGGTTTTCTGGAGTTATCTCGTATAAGTAGACCACCCTTGAGGGTTTTGAAATGCATCTGTGAATCCCTATGAGGTGTACTCTTTGTTGCTTTGTGATCCAGTAATGGTTTATTACTCCAATCCTCAGAGAAGCCCACAGAGACAAATGGCTCTCCAGCATGCACTAGACCAGATAAAACATGTTTGTGATACAGGTTAAACCTTAACAAACAGTCCCTGAGGGATTACAGTGTGCTGTTTCCACTAGAGAGAAAGAGATTTTAGATATAAATGCACGTTAAGAGTGGCAAAGTCTCTTAGTGAACAAGAACAGATCAGGTTTAGTAATAACAAAACCCAGCCAGCGACAGCTTTAGAGAGGTACACACTGGAAGTGTCAGATTCGGAGAACTATACAAACGTAAAGTATAATTTTCAAATACAAGATCATTTCAAAAGTTACTCCACATAGGTCTGAAATCATAAAGATTACTCTGTTTCATACTTGGTATAGTATGCTATTGATAATAACAAACTGTATTTCTCAAAGGATCCAAAAATGAGCAAAGGATCATTCTAGTTTTTTTTTTTATTACTCAAATAATCAGCTCGTGCATTACTTTCTCTCTGAACTCTAACACCCACTTCCACTTCGAAAATTTCATTGTTCATACTGTTATCACAGTCTCCACAATTATTGATTGAAAAATATATATTTATTTGTATACAAAGAGTTGGACTACATTCTGCCTCCTACTAAATTAAAAATTAATTTTGGTCATTGTCTAGATTTCTAATGCCTAAGAAAAGTGGCTGGCCAAGGGTAGAGGCTCAATACAATTATTTGACTGAACTGTTTTCTATAATATACAGACAATTTTATATAGTAGAAAAGTTCTTGCTGGAATTAAAATCAGAGTCACAGGAGTCTTTGAAGCTACCGGCCCCAGCCCCAAGTAAATACAACTTTGTAGTGAGATTGTCTTTCTGCGGTAGTTGGTCATTAGAGTACGTGAAAACAATTTTGATTTATGGGTAGAATTGAGACTCCAAAAAATGAAGTCTTATCTCTTAGCACCTCAGAATGTGAACTTATTTGGAAATAATATTGGTCAAAATATAATTAGCTAAGTTAAGATGAGATCATTAGGGTGGGCCATAATCCAATATGAGTGATGACATCATTGTTAAGAGAAAACCACAGGCCCAAAGTAGCATCACTCATGCTAATAGTCCATGATACCAAAACTAGATTTAATACCTGATCTAATTGCAGTTTCAACCTCTTCCAGAAACATAATCTTAATCAACAAGTCTGGAATTTTTCTGGTCAACACCGATGAGGTAATCTGTCATCTGAGCTATTTCTATCCCCCATAGATAAAAGGTGATCTGTGTAATAAAAACACTGCTCAATCTCTTTCCCCCCAAAAAATATGGCCCAGCCCCCTTTTGTTAGTGGCTCCCTTGGTGCACCCTTTTTTCCTTTCCATTTTTTAACAACCTTTTGGAGCCCCCTGCTAACTAGATGGAATCTGCCCAGTTCATGAATCCCTTAATGAAGCCAGTTAGATCTTCAAATTTACTTGGTTGAATTTTGTTTCCTAACATCATAAATAGGGGACATTTGGGGATGGACATGCACACAGAAAGAATGACATGTGAATATAATATAATTATATAAATAATATAATTCATAATATAATTTAATATAATATAAAATGGTACAGCGATGATGATGAGAAGAGGGTGACCACTTTAACTTGGGTGGACTGTGAAAGAGTCTCTGGGTCAGTAAGTGAAATTGAAGCTGAAACAGAATGACAAGATGGAAATGATGTGTGATGATTCTAGGCGAGGAGGTAGTGACAGCAAAGGTCTTATGGCAGGAAGCAGCTTACTTGTTTCAGGAACCTAAAAAAAGTCAGTGTCACTAGGAACCAAGGAAGACTCAGGTAAGATGGGACTGGAGAGATAGAAATGGCTGGATCACATAGGGCCCTGCAGACGTTGCAAAGCATTCTGGGTTCTGCTTTTAAGGCCAGGCATTTGGAGGATTTTAAATTGGAGAGTGATATGATCTTATTTATTTCAGTGATTGTAATCAATGATTCCTTCACCAAGACAAATAAATTCTCAGACAGTATGGATTTTCTTCTACTTTTTCTTTTGTTGCTTTGAATTTTTACTTTCTCTTTCATGTTCTTTGTCCTTATCTTTTAATTCTTTTCTTATTTTTCTCTCTTACATTATTGATTTCTAAATTTATTTCTCTCCCTCCTTTTTGCCCCACCACACATTTTTTTGCCTTCATCAAGCAGCACCTGAGATGTACTGTGGCAGATATTATTTTAATTGAAGAAAAGAAAGCTGCAGACCCCACTAGGGGTCACTTCTGACCCACTGATGAGTCTTTGATCTTGCAATTTTGCCTTGGGTTTATAGCCAACCCTGGAGACACTGTTTCTCCAGTCTCTGTCTTTTTCCACCTTACGACCCCCTAAGGATCTAAGTCAAAGACATTGTGGTCCACATCCTCCCTGGACCCAAGCCACCCGAGGAGCCAGACAGGCTATCAAAACAGGCCTGCCCCAGGTGCTCTGCATTGTTCAGAGTAGATTGGCGTTCTTGAGCCGGGAATTTGGCTCAGTGACAAAAGTGGCATCATTCTGTAAAGTGGAATGTCACCGGAAAGACTGTGTTTGTGTGAGGAATGCCTGGGCTGTCTGTCTGCCTCTTGCCACCAGGCCGCCTGAGGGTCCAGCAGCCAGGCTTCCTGGAGCTTCCTTCAATTGTCTTCATACACAGAGTTTAGTACCCACTTAAAGACACACAGACTGCCCTCAGCCTTCTGCTGAAACGTGAATCTTCCTGTGATTTATTTCCAATTTGGTCGCTTTTGAACTGACTGTTTTATTAATTAGATGAATTTTATTATTTCACAAGGCCAGTTGAGGCATCAAGGACAAGTGGGTCCCTTTGGCACTCTTCTCCTTGTACATTTATCTGCATATATTAAAAAATGCCCATGCATACTGTCTATATGCACACATATATCTGTCATCATATCCGCAGTGAGAAGGTCAAGCTCACCCTTCTACAGATTACGCTTTACAAGTTGACTGCAGATTCCTTGGGAAGACCAAGAAAGCAGCGAGTTTGCTTCTGTTAGATGAACTAGCAAGTTAAATTTGGTAATCTGTAAGATTATCTTCTACTTCTACTTTTCTTTCCTTGCACCCAAATTGCTCTTCTAAAATTAAACACATATGTTTTGGAAAGCCTTGGACAAATTATCCTCGTTTTAATTGTCTGGCACAAATGGATGCAAATGTCAAATTAAACATTTGTCATCCTTCATTTTACATTACCATGTACTTTCACCATTATCTTCCCTACATTGAACATTTACTATTTATTTCATTTTATGAATAAGAATTCTGAGTTTTACTAAGGTTAAAGATTTTTCCAAAAGTTATATGTCTATCATGTAACAGATCAAGCACAGGACCTAAGAGCTTCTGAATTTAGTTCAGATGTAATGCTCTTCACTCTGCAACAGGATCTGTAAGCTTTTTCTGTGAAGGGCCAGAGAGTAAATATTTTAGGTTTTGTAGACCATGTTTTCCTTCTTAACTACTTAGCTTTGCTGTTACAGCACAAAAATAGCCACAGAGAATACAAAAAATGAATGAGTGTTGTTGTGTTCTAATAAAATTTTATTTTTGGATCCTGAAATCTGAATGCTTTATAATTTTTATGAGTCATGAAACATTGTTTATTATTTACATAGATACGTATAAAGCATTCTTAGTTCATTGGTTCTAACAAAACATATGGCCAATGTGATTTAGCCAATGGCCTGTCATTTGTAAAACCATTTATGGTTGGAATTATGATCCAGACAGTTGAGTCCTGAGTTCATTTCACCCCCAGGGATTGGGCAAATTAAGGTCTCCGGAGCAATTTTCATCATTTAAATCATCGCCTGAGTCTTAGGGACCAGTCATCAAGAATCAATTCCCACCACAGTTTTAAACATTAATTGAATAACTTAATCAGAGAAGCTGAATCATATTTTTGAAAATATACAGTGAAGAAATAGACTTGCTTTTCTAGAAGAGTATCATTCATAGGTTCCATGAACTTCTGAAGAACTATCAGAAAAAGAAAAAAATATATATATATGAAAATCTATTATAGCTCAGTTCAGTGTAATTATAATAGCCAATGAATTGGGTCTTGGGGTCTTGTAGGCACAGATGGCACTATTACTCAGGCTATCTAGAGAAACAAACCATGTCCTTCTCTGATTATTTAAAGCTAAAAGGAGCTTGCTTCAAGATAAAACACTATGCAATTGCATAGGTGCAGGTTCTAGAGCTATAAGATAAAAATGAAAAGTACCAATGGTTAATTCTATAAACTGAGTTCTTAAGTTATATTTAGAAGCAATTATGTAAAAGGTTAAAAACCAGATCAATATTTCTGGGATTAGCAGTTGGCTGATGCTGGGAAAGAAGTCTCTCATTTTCTAATCTGGTCCTTAAATATTAAGAGTAGTCATAAGGCTTTAGTCAAATTAAATAGAAAACCAATAAAATGAAAATATTCCATTGACATTTCATCTCATTCCTTGTTAAGATAATAATTTTGAAGCATAGTTTTTATATTCATGTTTATATTTAGCACAGAGTAAACATTTTTAAATATTCAAACAAAACATGACAATGTAGATACTCCCCTAGGTTAGAGCAACTCCATTTTGGAGGCTGATAGTAGGATTAAGAAGAAATCTGGCTGGATATTCAGAGAAGAGGAAGTGAGAGAAATCACTGGCTCCTTGCTATTGCATTTTCAAGTCACTCAAAATGCAGGAAAAACTGGAATGCCTCAGTTTCTCTTTTCTGTCAATCCAAATTCTGTTCACCTTCAAGGCCTGCTCAACTCTCGATTCCCCCCCCCAGAGATTTCCCTAATTATATCTGGTTATGAATCTTTTTGATTTTCAAACAGTGTAGCATTTAGCTAATGACCATGAGAATCAATGTAGATAGATGTATTTCAGTATTTTGTCTCCAAAAGATGTAAACTACTTCAGTACCAGGTTTATGGTACACAGTCAAAGTGCATTTCTTGCGGTGTTCCCACAGTAGGTCACTCTTGGTTGGCTGATTACTTCCTTTTCAAATCCTGAAGAAAGGGAAAACCTTACCTGTCACGCTGTTAGTAGAAGCTGATTTTCCTTGACTTCGCAAGTCAGCCTCTCAGAGTTGACTCATGGGGTTGAGTTAGCGATCTTTCTAATTTTCCATTGCAGAACTGAAAATACTATTAGTACTGAGTAGTACTGATAAGTGGAAGTGATACGTACCTGCTACTTTGAGTCAGGAATTATATGATGTTTTGAATAGAAAATGTCTAACTTCAATTCAACAGAGCAGCAGCATCAACTTTATTCCCTTCTCAGTCTGCAAACATTTTCTTCAGCCCCAATATAATTCTTGAAAACCAGCACCAATCAAACTCAGAAGGCATTGGCAGTCAGAGCCTGGCTCTATTTTTAAGATGGACTCAATAGCAACTCAGAACAGACTGGCAAATCAACACCTTCCAACTTGTCCAGCTCTTGTATCAAGATGTAGCACTGTACATCTTTTACATCTTATACATGAAAAGAAGGTTACAAAGATCTCTGTATCTACCTGATGTCATGTCTTACACTTCCTAGAGATTAGAACCTATTTTACTTAAGCAGGAAAGTACACCAACAAAATTTAGAACAAAGATGCAGATATAATAATAAGAGTAGTTAATTTTTTTGAGTGCTAACTTTGTGCCAGCTGTTATATTAAACAATTTATTTCTCACAACAGCTCTGAAAAGTAGACGCTATTACTATGTTCTCTTTTATAAATGAGTAAACTGAGATTCGGACAGACTGATTCAATTTACTAAGGTGAGACAACTTCTAAAAGGCAGAGCATGGATATAAACTCAGGAGGACAGACCCTGTAGCTTGCGTAATACTCAGAAGAAAGCCAAGGAATTATTTAGGATAAGTGATTAAGGTATTAAAAGTGGGCCATCCCAGACAATGATTCTTTGCCCAGAAAGGGGGCTTTTACATGGGATCTTGTATGCAGGAAATGAATTTTATGGTCCCATGTGATTTTCCACTTGTTCAAAGCATGTTCATTGAGCACATACCACTGCCTAGCACAGTTAGCCAAAATATACATGGGCTCTACCTCATGGAAATTTTAATTTATCTTCATGAAGATCTTTCTAAGATTTAGAAACCATCTAAACCTTATTCTCTGAAGTCTAGAGATGGTCCCAGCACCCTAACTTGTGCCTGAATGTCATGCCTTTGCCCATTTCACTTACCTACCTGGAAGAAACTTCAGTGACAGTCATTTCTGTTTCTGCTACTTCACCTCTCCCACTAGTGTGAGTATCTGGGCCCTGTGTCAGTCAGGATTCAACCAGAGAAACTGAATCAGTAAAAGATATCTATTAAGAGATTTATTGCAAGAAATTGACTGTGATGGTGAGGGTGACTAGGTAAGTCTGGAATGTCTAAGGCAGGACTTCAAAACAGGCAAGTTAGAACTCCCAGATAGAGCTGAAACTTCAGTCCGCAAGTGGAATTTCTTCTGGAAAGTCTCGCTTCTGCTCTAAGGCTTTCCAAATCAGTCCCACCCAGTTTGTCTAGTGTAATTGGTTACTTAAAGTCACCTGATTATGGACTTGGATCACATCTGTAAAATACCTTCACAGTAGTATCTGGACTACTGTATGATTGAATGTCTGGGGATACAGCCCAGCCAAGGTGATACTTTAAAATGACACACAATCCCATTTTAGATATAACTCACAAAATGTAGCAAGCATTCTTTAAGCTTAATTCTCTGTGGAAAGTGAAAATTTTTATGATTTTTTTTTTTTCCTAGAAAGGGTGATTTCCAGTGTGACTTACCATCATTGTGATTTGGAGCACATCCTTATACCTCAAATTCCTCATTTGTAAAAAGAGAGGTTGTTGATTATAATTATATGTGCCATATAAAGTGACTGGAAAAATTCAGTAAAACAGAAAATATCCGTTCGACGGAGACAGCCCCAGTGTATTGTCAGGATAATTATTAATAACATTCTTTTTACTCTCCAAAGTGACCCAGTTTTTGGAAAAAAAAAATAGTCATCTTATTTATATAGCTCTCTAAAAACTTTGGTTATTTTAATGGGAGCTCATTTCCACTGATGGCTATAATATACATATCAGATTTTTTCTCTCTAACTCCAGGACAGAACTGAAGACAAAAGGTGAGCATTACTAAGTGCCATGGTTAAGCTCAATGAAGAAAGATATTTTCTAATTTTTGAAATATCTTCTTATGTCAGTCCTTCAAATGTTTACAACTTCTTGAGTTTTATCTTTGCCAAAGAAAATATCCTCTGTGGCTTTAAGTTCTTTTCCATTTGATGTGGATCCCAGTGCCTAGATGATCCTGGTAATTCACTTTGGAACAACCCACAGTTTTCAGTGTTATTATTAAAGTGTAGTTTCCATATCTTAGGTTCACATGTTGTCTATTCAATTCAGATTACATTCAATGACATTGTTAGCACTCTTTTCCTTGGTTCTACCCATGCACTAATTGATTGCATAAGAGTAATTAGCATGACTGTTTGGGCTGCACTGAATTTAAAGCTAAATCTCTGGGTCTTTTTCACAGAAATGTTAATTAAGCCAGTCACCATTATTCTCTTCCTGTGTAGCCTCAACAAGTCTCAGCCTCAACAAAATCACTCCCTTCACAAAGATAGCGATGCTTACCTCTGTTCATTAAAATCGTTCATTGAAATTTCAAGGAGAGTGGAGTCTCTCTCCAGTTTGTCATTGATCAACGGGCTTTTAAAACAGTTGCTCAATCCTCTATTAATACTATAATCTATATTTTGACAACTTATAAACAAGGATATCATAATTCAAATGTACGGTCAAGATAAAGATGGAATTTATGACGTGCATCTAATCTGCCATCAATTGTGGATAAGGAAACACATGGCTTTGAAGTAGACAGACTTGGGGTCTAATCAAAATTTATCCACATAGTAAATGTGTGACTTTGGACAACAACCTAAATCTTATTAGTCTCTTATTGAAAATGGTGATGCAAGTATATATTAGCTAGCACAGAGAGAGTATAACGTACAATGCCTGGCACATGTTGGCAAAATGTAGTTGGTAATTATTTTTGTCGCTCTCGCTGTTGTTAGTAATATTATCACTTTTGGAGCTGGAAACAACTATAGAGTTAAATTCTTTAAAATCCTTCATTTTATAGAACAAACAACTGAATTCAAGAGAAGCGAAGATACTAAGTTTTCAAATTGTTAGGATTTCTTGTATTTATCAAGAGATAATGAAAATTGTATTCACTGTCTTTACTTCCATCTCCACCCATTTATCTCCTCCATGGCCTGAAATATGAATATCAGCTTAAGAACTCTTCTAAAATTTTCATTTTACAATATGTCCCCTAACTTGCAAGTAAGAGATCCAAAGACTTCCTCTCTGTCTTTTTACAATTTGATTGATTTTCTGATTTGACATTGCTGAAACCCTGGCACCATTGGAAACTTTCTTCTTTTGATGTCCATGACAATAGTCTCTCTTAGCTCACCACTTCCATCTTTGTCTGTTTCGACTTCCTTCATTGACTGTTCTTCCTATAGTAAATTTGATTTTTCTTCTTTCCTTGACCATCACTCTCATCTCAAGTTATCTCATTTATTTCTACAACCCCAGCAACAACCTTTATGATAGTTACTCATAAATTGATTTCTCTAATCCCGATTTCTTGAGTGTTTTGTCCACTGAGTATCTATGTGCTTTCTGACATTTTCCAACCATCTTTCAGCCAGGCAAGGCCATAGGACTACTTCTGACCATAGGGCTGTAAGTTGAAGTGACACATGTTACCTCTATACCAAAGCATAACCAAGAAATTAGAGTTCTCCACATTACCTCTTTCCCTGATGCAGGAATGTTAGAGGCCTTGTATTCTAAATGGTGAAGCTATATGATATTGGAATTTTATCAGCCCAACTTCTTGAGCCACTTTTCAAAGAAGAGTCTCTCCCTGATCTCCATTAGATATGCAGTGTGAGTCAGAAAAAAACATATATCATGTTCAGCCGCTGAGATTTGGGGGTTATGCGTTTGTTTGTTTGTTTTGTTTGTTTCCTGTTAGCATAACCAGGACTATCTTAATGAAAACACTTTTCATTACAGTTAATGACCTTTCTTCCCGTCACTATGCTAACTAGCAGTTTCTATGTGGATTGATAGTCATCAAAAATGACCACATCCAAAAGAGATCTACTTAAGTATGTTTTTATCTAAAATTTTTAATAATTTAGCATGTTCTGCCACTCTTTCTTCAGATTATCTCAGTAGGGACCCTTGTTTCTCCTTGCTTCTTCCATCGACCTCTTCAGATGGTCATCAGCTCCAAAGCTGGTTCTTATCTCAGTCCACTATGTCTAGTATTTCCCATTCCAAACTATTGTTTCTCTGAAACATTTTTCCTTATTTGAATATATTCGATCTCTACTCATAGTCTACGGTGAAAGACCTCTCCATCTCTACCTTCTGCCGTTATATATTTCATTTCAGAAAACTCTTATAGATACTGTGATTTAATCATATTCGACATTACAAACCATTATGCACTTTAAACACCAATGGACTTTTTATAACTTTATTTTGCCTAAAAAAATACTTTTAAAATTTTTTATATGGCAAAATCCTCCTGGTTCTTCAATTCCAATACAAATTCTAGGTGATGATTCATGGAACCAAGGTTCAGTAACAATTAATTCTGAGGATATTGAAGATTTCAAAGCAGTAATACTTATTATAATACTTTCTGTAAGCATCGTGACTTGTATTATATCATATATTTTATCTATCCATCTATGTAACTTAGACAGTTAATTTTATTTGTCAATTTGGCAGGAATATAAACTGTGTAGATATTTAGCTAAATATTATTCCTGAGTGTGTCTGTGAGGATGATTCCAGGTGAAATAATCATTTCAGCAGGTGAACTCTGAAGCAGTTTGCTTTCCCTAACGTGGAAGGGGTCATCCAACCTGCCGAAGGCTAGAATGAAACAAAAGGCTGCGGGAGGAAGAGATCAGATTCCCCTGCCTGATTGCTTGATCTGGGATGTCTGTATTCTCTTGCCCTTCTCACTCTTGTTCTCAGGACTTCAGACCCAGACTAGAGTCTATATCATCACTGGAGGAACAATCTTGTTATGTTCATCTTCATATCTCTTTCACTTACACTGCACCTAAAAGAATGCTTTTGCATGGATGTTTTATAACTGTTCTTTGAACTAAAGAGTGAATCTCTGTTATCCTACCCACATCTCTATTTTCTTTGCCAACTAGTCCCCAAACATATACTTAATGAGTCTTTCAGAAATCCTTGAAATACTGACAAGATTATTGGTTTATGAGGTTCAAAATTAATCTCTTACTACTTTATTAAAATTTGGTGTATTTGCTTATCTCTGGTATTTAGTAATGTTTTACAATGTTGACAGTGTACCAGTAATCTTAGGCACAAATTATTTTAGTATGTAATTGGCCCTTGAAACTAGAACTCATTAAAAGTACCTGTTGCTGCTTTTCAAACATCTCTCTAATCCCAGGATTAGTTTCCACTTAGGTATTTGATTTACCTTTCTCATTATAAGTACCAATCTCTTTAAAAGAAATGAGGATGGAAAAATCAGAGATAAGCAGTGCTGCTTTCCCTATCTAATCATTTTATTCTTTATATTCTCCCAAATACAATGATTCTCTCCCTCTTTACTACCCCCTTCTTTCTTTCTCTTCTCTTCAAACTACAGATAGTCACTGATGATGGTCCAACTAAAATTTTTTGATTTTATGATGGTGCAAAACCAATATGTGTTTAGTAGAAACCTTACTTTGATTTTTGAATTTTGATCTTTTGCTGGGCTAGTGATATGCGGTGAATACTCTCTGAGCAGAGTCAGCAAGACACAGCTCCCAGTCAGCCTCACCGTCATAAAGGTAAACAACTGATACTCTGTAGTGTACTGCTTTGCCAGCGTTCTTTGGATATTGCTTTCTGAGCATGTTTAAAGTAGACTTAGGCTAAGCTATGATGGTACGTTAGGTGTATTAAATGCACTATCTACTTAACAATATTTTCAATTATGACAGATTTGTTAGGATGTAACCTAATCTTAATTTGAGGAGCATCTATGCTTAAACAGCTTCATTTGTCTGTGAAGGGCTTAAACTTTTAGTCCAGCAATTCATACCTACCAAGCATAACGCAATAAGGTTTTTACTCTCTCTAAAACAGGTTACCCACCTTCTACTTCCCTTATGTCCCTTCCTTCATCTATAGTTCCCTTCCAAAATTTCTGATGCTTCTAAAACCACGTTTATTATTTTACTGGATTAATCAATTCTATAATAACACCTGGTTTTTCTTGGTTTTACTGTTTTCAATTTGGTGATTATTATTGGACATAGTTTATACTTTGTTTTCACACATTAAAAAGACTCTTTTGGAAATTGTGTTACATAAACCAGAGTTGATTAGAAATCATGTATGGGAAAGATCCCTGTAAGGAAATATTTATTTATGTTCAGATTTTAGAGACATTTTGTTTATAAACAATACAAAAATATGTAGGAATGAAAAGATATAACTAACATTAACACTTTGGTATATATTTTTTAGGTATTAAATGTAAGTAAACATGCAGGCATTTTTATGTATTTATATGAATATGCACAAATATTTTACATATATATACATAAAATATGTATATGTAATTTATAAATTGTTCTGTAGAGTGCTTTTTATGATAACATAGCAATATATTATGCCTTGTTGACAAATCTTTATCTTAATTTTATTTTTTAAATTATCACAGTAAAATCGACTCTTTTTTGCTGTACAATTCATGTGTAGATTTATGTAAGACTATCATAATTAGGATACAGAACAGTTTCATCATTTTACTCTCTAATACTACTCATTTTAGGTACATACTAGCCCCATTCCTAACTCCTGGCAAACACTGACAATTCTCTATCAAATGGAAACAGAAAGATTTTGAGACTGGCATCTTTCACGCAGCATAGTAGCATTCCATTGGATGGACGTGACATATTCTCTTCACATGCATCCATATTATGTAGGATATATCGGTTGCTTCCAGTTTTGGATGATTACGAATAGAGCCACTGTAAACATTCACGTGTAAGTTTTTGTGTAACCAGACATTTTCATTTCTCTAGGGTAAATATCTAGGCATGCCATTGCTTGGTCATATGATAAATGTATGTTTAATTTTATAAGAGACTGACAAACCACTTTCCAGAGTGGCTATAACATTCTGTACTCCTCTCAGCAACCTATGAGAGTTCCAGTTGCTCTTCATTCTTCTTAGCACTTGGTTTTATCCATGTTTAACTTTTCATTTATTTATTTATTTTTTAATTTTAGCCATCCAAATAGGCAGAAAAGATATTTTTAATTTACAATATCCTTAGTAACTTAAGATGGTGAACATCTGATATGCTTATTTGCTTTCTTTATAGCCTCTTCAGTAAACTGTACATTCAATTCTTTTGTTTATGTTTTAACTGGATTGTTTAATTTTTTTGAGAGTTTTTTTGGTATAATTAGAATATAAGTTCTTTGTCAGATGTGTAATTGTAAATATTTTCCCCCAGCTTGTGGCTTATCATTTCAGCCCCTCAATACTATATTTCACAGAGAAAAGCAGTAATTTTTTTCTGTTTTAAGTTCAATTTATTATTTTTTTATGAATTATTCTTTGGTTTTATGTCTAATATCTCTGCCTAAACCAGGACAAGAAGATATGCACCTATGTTTTCTTCTAGAAGTTTTATAGTTGTATCTTTTATATTTAGATACATGTTCCACTTTGATTTCATTTTTGTAAAAAGTGAGATTTAAGTCAATATTTTATTTTGCATAGGTATATTTGATTTTTCTACCACCGTTTGTTGAAATTACTATTCATTCTGTATTGAATTGCTTTTTCAATTTTGTCAAAGATTAAATGCTCATATTTGTGTGTGTTTACATCTGGACTCTATTCTGTTTCATTCATCTACATGGCTATTACTTCATAAATACTACACTATCTCGATTACCATAGCTTCAAATTAAGTCTTAAAATCAGGTAGTATAAACATCAAAATTAATTTTTCAGTTGCAAACCTGTTATACCTGTTCTTGATCTTTTGAAAGGCCACATACAGTTTAAAAAGTCCATATACATTTCTACTAGAATCGTATTAAATTTATAGACTTCTTGATATACACTTTCCCCAAACTACCACAAAAAACTGTACAGAAAAATACTCATTTAGATTTTGGTCTGGAAATTCAACTGCCAAATGCCAAGGCTCTTATGCCAAGACAGTCAGCCATTCTTAATCTCAGCTTGGCTCTGCATCCTGGTTTGGGGGAGGGAATCATGAAATGAGGCCAGTATATTTATAGGCTGGACTAACTTACTATGAAAACTATCCATAATATGGTCTTTAAAGTGATACAAAAAATAAAAACCAAAAGAGGTTTTTCCTTTGGAATTCTCTATGTCGAGGGAAATTTTCATATGGTATTGCTGACTCTTGTTCTGTCAGACTAAAAATAAATAAATATAAAATAGCAACAAATTAACAACTATCACTAGGAAGAAATTTGTCTGGAGCCTCTCGTAACAGTTATTGTCCTTCTCGAGTCAAACGGGTGGCACTTTTCCTTCATTTTCTGTTGTTATTGATTACACAGCTTCTAGCTCAACTAAAACCAGGGTTTGACTGAACTAATAGTGACATTACCTATAATGCAGGAATAAAAACAATGTTTTCTTCACTGAAAATATTCTGTACCAGGCCATGGCAATTATTGCTATGTTTATTTTACCCTTGAGAAAAATGTAACCAAATTAACCTAAGTAATGTCTTGGAAATTGCTCATATCTGAGGGCTGCTTTGTTCCGGATATTCTTTGCAGCCTTCAATAACGTCTTCCATTCATAGTTAGGTTGAAACTGACTTAGAAGAAAAGTCAAATTTCAGTCTTACACACCAAATTCAAAACCATATTGGAAACAAATGTGACCATTTGCTAGAATAACAACCTGCTGTTATTTTTTCCATATGCATTTTCCTCTCTAATTTTCCCCTATTCTTCTCTCTCTAAAGTCTGAAGTTTGCCATGTCTGACTCTATTAAGCATACAAAAAGACTGCTTAGGTTTTTGTGAAATGAAAATTTAGAAAGTAGCACAGGTGGCTGAGGAGATGCCAGAAACATAGCAACACTGGGTTGGTCCAATAATCATGAGGACCGACTTCAGAGATGTGAAAGCTTTTTCTCTGAAATATCATTATTTTCCTTTCAAAAAACATAGTGAAGGATCTGTGATATGTAAAAATGATTTTTTTATCTCTGATCATTCTGCACATCAGCAGAGATAACTATAAAATTATAAAGAAGGTATTTTAGCATTGATGTTTGATTCTTCAGTGTGATCTTCCAATATCCATAGTTGGTCTCTTCAGAACGCTCACTCTGCAAGCCACCTTACCTTAAGTTCTACAGAAATGTCCTTGTTCTCACATGGCTTTCAGTCCAAGGTGAGGTGTAAATTAGTATTTACAAACATGTTTGCTGACCTTTGAGGATTGAATACCTAATAAGGAGTCACTTGTAATGTTTTTTCTATTATGTATGTATGTTTACTATTATATATATTTTATATAAAAGCATTGTTAAATGTAGTCACTGTATATGCCATCTCTTTGACCTAGCTCTAAAAGCTTTTTAAATTTGTTAATTCTCTTTTGTAGAACATAAAAATAGAGAAAGTATAATGAGCTCCATTTAGTCCCAAAGCTTCAACAATTATCAGCCTCATCATGTTTAATCCACACCCCACCCACCATTTATTTTATTTAAAATAAAATAAATACTTACAATATTTATTACAGAACCAAAAAGCATACATTTTTAAATGTTGGTGCATACTGTCAAATTGGCATTCAGAAATATTATGGTATTTCTAAATCACACTTGACATATCTGAAGGTCTATTTTTTTACATTATTTTCAGAGAGAGTTTTTTTTTTTTCCTTTCACTTACATGTTTGTTACTGGTGCATTTGACCAACTTTCATTACAATTGTAATGTAATATAAAAGCTGACCAATTGAAAGTTTGGTTCATGCTTTTTCCTCTTGTATGATGATTAGCATGATCTGGGTACTGAAAGCCTTGTGAATTCTGTGACCTTATGAAATCTACATGCTAAAATGGGAGGTGAGGTTTTCATGTAAACTTATGACCAGATTCTGATGCAAAGTGACCTTATAGTTACTTAATGGACTTGTATCCTTGATCTCTTTTCTTACTTTAAGGTAAAAACCACAAGAATTATATAGGAAAACATGAAGATAATATAAAATGTATTTAATTCTATAAATTGGAAGTGAACTATAAAAAAAATATGCAAGCTGAGAGGTTTTCTTTTCTTCTCCCAGATAGACTAATCTTTATAATTTTTTCTTTCTTATTAAAGAGAGACCTCAGAAGTCTTCTGATTTTTCATTATTCTTGAAAATTGCTCAAATGCTTCAGTTGGAATATAATTTGCTTTATCTGGCATTGTGCATTGTACCCGAGAGATAATGTCTTTCTGCATAAAATTTTTATGCATTTGGAGTGGTCTTGAGTATAGATTTACAAGGTGATCATTTCCACTCTTACATAGCAGAGCATCTTTCCTTGTTGAATTTCATATTCCTTGGCAGCCTGTAGGGATGTTGTCAAGATAATATATTAGGCTATTTCATGTTATCACCTTGAGAGTTTTGCTATTCTTTTGGTATTTTTCTGACAAATTAGTAGTTAATGTGAGACAGTGGCACAAACTATAGGGAATTTTTCTGTTTTCATTTCTGTAATAAGTTTGAAATCAATTGAAAATCATTTTACAAAATAAAATATCTTCTGTTTATTAATCCTTATGTTCAGTATTTAACCAGTAAGCTTTGTGCTAGGGTGAAAAGCAACGTCTATGAGAAAACTTGCTACAGGAAAACATGTATGTGCTACCACCTCTACACAATAAATCATAATATGCTCGGCATGGTTAAAAGAACAGTCAGTGTTATTATTGTGCTTTGGAGGCAAAGAGATGTTAGTGAAGGTTATAGGTTGAATTGTGTCCCCTGTCCCCTAAATAAAGATATATTGAAGTCTTAATCCTCAGTAGTTGTGTTTGTAACATTGTTTGAAAATAAGGTTTTGTAGATTTAAAAAAGTTAAAATGAGACTATGAGGGTGGGCTCTATCCAATATGTCTGTTATTCTTATAAAAATAGGGAAATTTGTATACAAACAGGGACACACAGAAAGAATAGCATGTGAAGACACAAAGATACACAAAGAAGAAAAACAAGACAGACATATGAATATGGAGGCAGAGACTAGAGTTTTGTAGCCACAAAGCAAGGAAGGTCTGGGGCTACCAGAAGCTGCAAGAGACAAGGAAACAGTGTCTATCAGCAGCTCAGAGGGGGCATGCCCCTGCCAATACCTTGATTTTGGACTTCCGGCGTGCAGGACTGTGAGATAATAAATTTCAATTACTTTAAGTCACCCAGTTTGTGGTACTTTGTACTGACAGCG
The DNA here is from genome assembly GCF_902729225.1 of Pteropus medius. Taxonomy (NCBI): domain Eukaryota; kingdom Metazoa; phylum Chordata; class Mammalia; order Chiroptera; family Pteropodidae; genus Pteropus; species Pteropus medius. Next base: position 9,808,904 of record NW_024349797.1, read on the forward strand.
CCAACATCTTAATATACTAACTATACTTGGGAATTTGGGGAAGATAAAGGGCTGGAATAGAGGCAACACCCTAGAGGAGGCACTGGTTTGGAGATTGGTCTTAAGTATAAAGTATAGTAACTAAAATAGTACTTTCTTTAAGAAGTGCTCTTTTATCCCTCCTAGGATAGTTTAGGGGCACATCTTATATATCTCCCCTGCACATTATAACTTCCCTTTATAGATGATCTATGAACACTTATTGCAGTTACTTAACTAATATCTTTTCTAATTATCTGAGTTTCACTAAGAGTTTTGTGAAGAATAGGGTAAATTTGTTGTCTCTCCTTGTTCTTTTCTATTGATGCGAAAGAGCGATTGATGCCTATCAGGACTGAATAATGTTTTCGACATAAGACTAAAATGCACCTTCCGATTTTCTCATTCAAAAACACATACACTCACATAAACACAGACATACATGCACAACTGAGTAAATACACACAGGACACCACCAAGTTAACCAAAGAATGCGCATCCACATGAAACTTTCTTTCCATGTAATTGTAAACCTTGGCTACAACGTCATCTCCATAAATATTCTTAATACTCTTACTCAAAAACAGAGTGAAAATACTCTTATTCAAAAATAGAGTGAAGAATTTTCATAAATTACTCCCTTGTAATCATTATTTATGATTAAATAATTACAAGGGAGTAATCATTATTTCACCACTTAAACCACTATAGGGTAAAAGGATGATAAGAAACTTGATTTCCAACAATATGATTATTCAATTATGTCATCATCAGAAACCTGAAACCTACCCTTTATTCTGAAAAAAAAAAAAAGAGCAAAAAACAAGTAAGTCACTCATGGAAGGCAAGCAGTTATTCTGATATAAATCTATCTCTTATTTTAAAAATTGTCTTATTCTTTCCAAGAGGTTAGTTCTCTCTATTCCTATGTTAATTCACATACAGACTTCCAGTATCATAGCAGGGTACTGTTCTTTTCACATTTTTGATTTTGTAAGATTAATAACGTTTCTTTTAAGGGTCTTTAGCTGGGCTATCTGTCCTTCCTGTTATTTTATTATCATGCTATTCATGGACTCAATTAACAATAAATAAGAGGCCCATTAAATAGCATTAAGACATCTGTGTGTTTCATCATTTTATTTTCTCTAATAAAGCTTTCACGTTTGAATTTTTTTTGTTTTTCTATATTAACAAATAAATGAAAATAAATAAAAATAATCTTAAAAGTTTGATAACTTACAATTGTTAATACATTATATTATTCAAACAGATCTTTGCGTAGTTGCCTCTTCATTTCTAATTAGCCTTCGGTGGGTGGAGAGACGCTTCAGTCTTTAACAGTGGGTACCAGAAGTAAATGTTTAATCCTAAATTCTGTGCAGTGACCTCCTGGTAGTACGGAGCAGTATCCGACAGCCAGAGATTATGAAAGAGTTGCCAGTGGGACTTGCCAGTCCTGCCTGCTCGACAGTGATGAAGACTGAAGTCAGCGCTACAGCGGAGTCCCAGAAGCAGTTGTCATCAATACAGAGAACCCAAAAGCAATCCTGTCCAACCAAATCCCTTATCAGAAATTTCTTTCAAATCCAGTGATATATTCTATCTCAGAATTTACAGTGATGTGACAGTTCTTTATATTAATAGCATGCAGTTTCTTTTCTTAGAAACCGAAAACTCTCCTCAGCTGCCAACACGGCCTTAGAAAAAAGCTGCACTCTACAACGTATTCTTATTGCTTTCCTGTATGTTCTTATCACAGTGTTCATGTTTAACAGTAATGAGTGCTGATGAATCATTGCAAAATGACCCCATCCTGCGTATTTCTTTATATGACTATCAACTTCCATCGATAAGAGTAAATCATTCATTTAGTGCCTTATCTCCATCTTTTCTGCCATGCTTCTAGCGCTGCCTTTTTTTTTTTTTTAACTTTTTGAGTTTTTGTTTTGTTTTGTTTTTGAACTTCACTGTTAGCTCTTAGTGGAACAAAACTAAGTGATGCAAGAGTCATTCTTTGATAGGATGAAGAAGATGATTAGAATCTGAGATATATACATATATACATATTTTTTTCCCCCAAGGTCTTTGCCCTCCGCAGTACCATCATTCATTGTCACGGGGAACTGAAGAGTTGATTCTGTATGGATTAGTGCTGGGGCCAGGCCTCAGGAAGGATTAGTTCTACCAGATTAAAGTGTGTTTTCCTTCCAAAGCCAACCCGAAATGCCACAGGTAAAGTCAGGGATGCCCTATATTCCTTGCATGCACCCTTCCTATGCAGAAAGGTCAGGATAGCTTCCAGGATAGGATATGCATCTTCTAAAGCTTCTTGGAGGAACAGGTAGGCAAACCCTGGGGAACCCGAAATCACAAACAAATTAGAGATTTCACTTTGAGCTTCTTCAAGTGGTATGTTTAACTATCTGCTTCATTAAGGAATATTTGTACATAGAAACGATCTAAGTGTTCTCAGCAGGAGACAGGAGATATAAATGATGCCACATTCTCATGATGGAAAACCATAAACAAAAGGGATTGAGCGCTTCCACGTAATGGTGCAAAAATAAAATATATTATTAATCACACAAAGCAAAGCATGAAATGATTTGTATGATATGATGTTATTGTGTAAATAAATTAAAGAATGAATGGGTGGATACCAGATTATTTATGTGTTAGTTTATGCATTTATTTATTTATTAGTTAATTAGTTTTTCCTAGGGAGTAAGGTATCAAAAGAATCTGCTAATAATGATTAGCTATGAATAAAGAAGAAAGGAACACTCAAAAAAAATTGTTACTTTCTGCATTGCTTGCATTTTATAAATGTTCACATGTATTATTTTTACTCTTTTTAAAGCAACGACAACACCAGTACTTAGGTGACACCATTTAGGGCACTACTGGAAGGTTTTTAGCCTTCTTATCTTCATATGTAAAATAGCAACATATTAACAACAAATCTTATAAGATATATAGAAGAAATTTGCCCACACCTGGAAATAAAGTTTAAAGTTCACCAGTATATTCAAGCACTTTTACATATAAGCAATTTAAGTGATAAAGAAGATTGAATAGAATTCAACTCCACATTAGGAGTCAAACATTATATTTCTACTTAGATTCTGAACTTGTTAGCCTTTCAATATATTGTAGAGAATAATGACTAAAGTTCAGAATCATAAAAAACAGGCCTTTAGGAGGTAATAATTAGTGACTAACCGCAGGGAAAAAAAAAAGAAAGAAAGAAAAAGGAGAAAAAGAGAGAGAGAGAGAGAAAATGAGAGAGAGAGAGAAGATAGTAAAATTTAAGCCATGTGTATTAAAAAAAATCTCCTTGTGAAAGAAAGTTGGGAATTTGTTTCATTTTGTCACTGCTGTTTCCTCACTACCTAGAACGCTGCCTGGCAATTGCTAGATTTCAATTAATACTTGTTGAATAAATAAAGGAATTGTATAAACATTATAAAAATAGTTTAGTTTCTTTGCCTTTATCAGATAATGAAGCCTTCATAATTACATTCCTTGTAAAAGACTTTACACTGGGAAATATAGCAATGGCAAAATAAAAATTATGTATATATGTATGAAATGTGCATTTGAAATTCAATGTGTTACTATTATATTGTGCTAATACTAGTATATAGGTATGTTAACTATCAGCAAATTAATAAGTACTTTGAGTTTAAATACATACTTCACTACAGATAGATGGCATACAATTTGTGTGTGTCTATAGTTTTTGTTTCAAGTGCATTTGAAGTGTTAAAATAAAAAAAACTGGACTCAAAGACTTATGTTAGTTCAGGGATTTATTGCAACAGAATAAATAACTGTGTGTTGTCCATGATTTTTGCAACTCTTCTCTTTCGTCCAGTCCCAGCATATAGGCTGAAAAGAGTAGCCCAACTTCGACACACTCAAAATAAGAAAAAGAAAAAAAATATTATAAGATTTACTAATGAATCTGGAGCAGCATTCCAACATCAAATCAGTAGTCATTGCTTAAAATTTATAACTGCCCACATAATGAGAGGCACACCAATGTCCATCACAGTAGTAAAAATACATATTAGATAACATTTGTTGGAATACATTAGGGTACAGAAGGCATAAGTCATATAGATAATTGTATAGAAAATTAAATTACTAAAACATATAAAATCATGTTGCCAGTAACTTTTATTTCCTTGAAAAAGCACGGGCAAAGCTAAGCAAACACATCCAAAGACCAACGTAAAACAGGTAAATTCCAGATTCATTAGGTGTGTTTTACAATTATGAGTTCACTCGAAAATATTATCTAAAATATTTCCACAGTTTTAAGTCCTTAATGTGTAATATTCTAGACACCCAATATTTACCAAAAGCCAGCATTCTTGTTTTCCAGATGACTAAAATATCAACCTCCTCTATGCAGCAGTTTACCAAATTGGTTTGGCAGGAAAAATGAGGTGCACTTCTTAGAGTAACTGAACTAATCATGAAGCACAGCTGTTTTCTCTCTGTGGAGACAAATGATTCCTGGCGTGCTCATTCGTCAGCACCCCATAACATGTAACCCCAGCACCTCACTTAGCCCAAACTGAAGGAAGGACTTTCTGCAAAGCCTTTTAGTTTCTAAGGAGAGTGGCTGGCTTTCTGGAAAGTCAGACGTTCATTATTTTAGCTGTTAAGTATTTATTGAGCACCACGTATGCCCAAAGTGTAGCCTGGAATAAACAGCTGCCTCATCATCAATGGCTGTCTGGGGTTCAAAAATGTAATAGCCTTGAGAGTATGGTGTGATTCTCTCTCTAAGGATTAAAAAAGGTATTCTTTTTCCTTCAAATTTTAAATACACCCCTAAGTTAAGAAAATAGCTGAAGGGTTTTTTGGTCTGTACTTGTATAACATTTCACTTTGAATAATAGTACTTACACACCACATAAAGCTGCTCTGGAGAGCTTTAAAGTGTGTGTATAGTAAGAAAAAAAGAATAGAAAATTTGTGACAATTAGAAATATGTGACGCCCCTACAGTAATGTTGTTTCAACTATAGCTAGTGAAAAATCATTTTTTAGATTTTAATCCATCCGGGATATTTTCATGAAATACAATAAAATGAAGAGTCAGTAAAATTAAATGTCAAAAAATACAAGTCCGCTGATCATGAACTTGAATGTGATGGCAGTGTAAAATTGCTGTGAGTTTTCTGAAATCCCCTTTATTTCTGCATTCATCTCATGGGAGACATGTAATAAACACTCCACAAATGGGTGGTGATCTCCAAACCACATTTTGAGAAGTGCTCCTTTATGCTGAGATACGAACTGATGAAGTTTTATATATAAAGAAACACATATCTTAAAGTTCACCTTGAACATCTGTAAAAATATGCTTTCAACAAATGATTTTTTCTACCTCTAAGATTCTGTAGTCACTACTGTAGTCACTGGAGTTAAAAAGACATTTAAAAGCAGAGCTAATAAAAATGATATTTGATGTTAGATACCAACACAATCAGTGTTATATTACTAACAATAACTTTCTACTTTATCTCTCAAATCCAGAGACAATCTAACTAAACTCATTTAATAAAGTCTTCTAAAAAGAAACTACATAAATATTCTCAGAATGAACAAGCCCTAACATGATCCAAATGTTATCTTTCATGTATAACTGAAATTAACATTATTGTTTTCTTTTGAGGGTTGCATTTAGTTGTAAACTGATTTGATTAAATACAAAATTTTTGCCTAGTAATTCTCTATCTCTAGACATCATGCTACGTAACGTTCTGTTGTTATCAACAGAATATTAAATTTCTCAAGCTACAGAATCAAGATTTACATTTAAACCCATTGATTTAAAGAAACTACATCCAATGTTTAAGGAGTCAACTAAAGAAGAGAAAAATCAGCTATTTTTTGTGGGGGGCGGGGCAGGGGCATTTCTGAGTTCTAGTGCAGAACTGAGTAGATCAATGAAAAGAGTGTACAGTAAGAGGAAAACAGTTGGCTACTCACATGTACAGACACTGGTTTAGGCAGTAACCTCTGCTAAGTAGACACTGACTGATAGTTCCAGCTACAAACTAATAATATAATGCAATTATAAACATTATATATATTATTATACTTATTATTATTCAGAGTTTATTACAGCCTGATGTGATGCAGATCTACAAACAGATCTACAAACAGATCCACAGTTTTTTTTTTCCTAAAAGTTCCAATTCACATGAATAAAACTTTCGAAGAAGCCCCAAATCATCAGACTAAAATGTTTATTTTGTTCTGCGAGTTAGACTTGAGTTACAATTCTTGTAGCAATGCAATTGAAAACCATAGATATAAATACTATAGACCGACTTAAGAAAGAGAGGAAAACTTCTTAAAAAGGACTATATTAACTCACATTTGCCCATGGCACTAATTGAAGAAAAAATGCAAAATAAATAACTTTTGTTGTTTCACAAGCAGTTCTAAAAATGATACTATTTATCTTGAAAGGTTCTGTGCAAATTACATTTGTAAGGTTCACCACAGCATACCGGTTATTTTAAGGTTTCGGAGCCACTATCAGTCATTGCGAAGTGATATAATCTAGAATGAGTGCTGCAGTGGTAAAGGTATATAAAAGAAGACGGTTGTGTGATGATGATGATTATGTGTGTGTGTATGTGTGTGTGTAAGTGTGTGTGTTTGAATAGTCGAAATCACAGTATCTAAAAGAAAGATATGGAGAATAGCAATTAATATGTTTCAAGTTTAATACAAAATTGTAATCCCTGGCTGATTAATGGTATTATAATCATAGAAACAAGGAAATGGTGAAGAGATTGATAAGGCAATGTAAAAAATTAATCAGAAAATCTCCACACCTTATGGAAGTTATGCACTGTGCCCTTAGCCCGGAGAACTGCTAGCAGATTTCATTCAAGTTCATAAACCGTAGCATTCTCAAGAGGAAATGGAAAGGAAACAACTGCGAGATTGTGCCAGATTGGGGAGGATTTACAAAATGTCATCTGGATGTGATTCTTTTCTCACCATATTTTCAGCTGCACTGATTTCAAACGCTGAGGATGTGGTTAAGTCACTTGCGATGAAACAGATCTGCCCATTCCCCGTACCATTCAGTTATATGACCCGCAGGGCATGGGAACTCTGCTCGATCACTACGGCCTGCCACGTGAAGACGAAAGGAAGGAAACAAGTTAGATAAGAAAGAGAGCACACACCCCCTCTTTTTCAGAGGAGTCTTGCCTCCACCGTTTTTTGGAGGTAAATTAGAAAGGGAGAACATTTGGGAAGTTTCCTGTTGACGTTGATTGGGGACAATTAACTATGGAAGCATGAACACACATGCAGGGTGCCACTACTAATAAAACAGGTGAGTTTTTACACAGTTCGGGTCTTTTATTTTCCAGCAAAGGGAACATTCATGTTAAAAGTCATGGTACTAGTTATATTGGGCCTGTCTTGCTTTCTAAACTTTAGTTGCTCAGTATTAAGTTCAATGCTGTCATGTAAATTCAGATATCTCAATTATCCTCAGTATTCTGCAACATTGATGGCACAACACCAACTATATGTAGGAAGAAAATAATCTCTCAAAATTAATATAGTCGAAATCACAGTATCTAAAAGAAAGATATGGAGAATAGCAATTAATATGTTTCAAGAGACATCTTATCTATTTTCTCAGAGTAACATATAAGCCTATCTGTAAGTAGCAGATAGATTATATGTTACTCTGAGAAAATAGATAAGATGTCTCTAAATAGTAAGTACGAAGAATCAATAGTAAGTACGAAGGAGAAAGCTTCTGAAATTTATTCCATGGCAACAACAGAGAATTGTTGAGAGTGTTCTTCAAACATTTCCAGAAGCTCTGACCTCATCCTCCCTAGCTAGGTCCTTCCTTAGAAATGCAAGCCCAGGTGAGAACCCAGGCACAGCCTGCTATGTTGTACCTGGGCTCTGAAAAGGACAGCGAGTCCCACCCATATGATAGGAATGAGAAAGATGATCTCCTCACAAGTGTGCAAAGATTCTGGGCATATTTGAATTATATTTATACTGTTTCCTCCTAGAAATTATTTTTATTCTTAGAAATATTTACTTAACAGGGTTAATTATCTTTTTTCGAGACAAGACATCTTGGGCTAGATCTTGGAAGATCTTGGTTCTTTTTAGGATTTGTTTTATACTATTCATGCCACTTTAGGTAAGTTTCATAAACCTCTTGCGTCAAGGTAAGTCAGACAATTATCCACACCTATTATACCTGTGCCACATGCAGAGTGTATAAGAATGATCTTTAGTATGAGGTGGGAGTCAATTCAAAGGATATGGGCATCACAGATAGTTTGTTATACTCAAGAGAATGCACTGTCACAGAAACAAACATACAAACAGAAACTTATACATTTAGACAATATGTTTAATAGCAAGTGATTTTTGATTATTCTTAACTGAACTGGAAAATTCAATTCACAATACAGTCTCTTGGCAATTGCCACTTCTAATATTAGCCTGTGGGCTCACACAAGGGTATGTGGCACACATGTTTAATTCCAGTCGACATCAAGAAGAAGTATGTGAAAGATTTCACGCTATGCCAGACACACAGAAGGACTAATCAGATGGTGATTCCACCTCTCCACTTCCCCCACTAAGGAAAGTGTTATACACACAAATGATACATTTAGAAGTAATTTTACCTTGAAAACAGGTTTTGGAAAATAGTAATCAAAGTGGTGTTTCACCAAAAAAAGTTTCTATCGTTCTTATTTACTTCTCCATTTTCCTTTCTTCTTTTGGTTTCCTCTATTTCTTACTTGATTTATTTCTTAATAAAATATTTCCCATCAGAAGATAGGATGCCTAGCATTGGACTTCTCTGAGATAGCAAAATAAAAAATACTAGTTTTCTGCCTTCATGTAGCACCTGACAAGTTAACAGAAGAAAGTAGGAGAAAAGAGTAAATTTTGAGGATATATTCAACATCCAAAGAGCTCCGGGGAATATTAGCACAAGGTACACACACACACACACACACACACACACACACACACACATTAGTTATCCTGAAATGTATTTACCAGATTGTAACATTAAAAGATTATTATTTTATTATCATCTATATAGAAAAAACATACTTTAAATACTTAACCAAATCCTATTCTTTTAAATGAATATAACAGAAAGAAAAATAAAGCAGACTTGACTGTATTTCTAGATATAATTAACACTATTTTAAGGTAAAAATAGTGATCCATTCTCTATTCTTAGTCCAACTAATGGTGCAGAAGAAAATCTCATACTATCTGATTGTTCATTTGCAATTTACATCAACACAGAGACATTAACTCAAAACAGGGATCAGGTCCACAAGCTGCTGATCAAAAGAGGCTAATGGCTCAGGTCTGGAGGCTCATGTTTATGGTCTATGATTCTTTTAATATTTTGTAAAGAAAACGTCTGAGAGATGTACCAAACCAACGCCAAACAGCTGACAGTTTGATTGTGTTTGAAAGGAGAGTATTTGAAGCAGGAGAAACTCCCTGGTTCATAGCCAGTTTTTTCCTTAAATACAGACACACACCAGGCACCAGACTCTAGTCTTATGCACATAAGCCCTGAGAAAGGCTGGCTGCTGGTCATGCAATCAGGGAGAATTAGCTTAGAAGTTCTCCTCTTTTTAATCTGGGATGACTTCCTGTAGCAAGAAGGACAGAGTACTTGGCTGTCTGTATCTTTATCAGCAAGTGTTCCCCTTGATTAATTGATTCATCTTGTGTTTCTGCTATCTGATGGTTCAAAACTGAAGCATATATTTCAGATTGAATTCATCTTGTGCATTTACTCTTTATTGTACTAATTCAGGATCACAGTTTGCTATAATTAACTAAAATAAAAATTTTGTTCAAGTTGACTTTCAAAACAACATGTTAATATTAAATGTCTAGGATTCAACGTTGTTTTATTCTATTTAAAACATTTCTTGCCTCTCATCTTCCTTCCCCCAGTTGATCAAGAATTAAATGATCAGAAAATGTTTACAACAGTCAGTCTATAGTTTGTCTTCAAGACACATACTATGATTCTACACATGGCCACAGCATGTTTGCAGGGATCCTTACACAAATGCCCAATTTGTATAACTATATTCCAGAGAGGGGTGGGCATGAAAAGAAAAATAATAGACAGCCAGCATGGCTCTTATGTTCCAGAGTATAATGTATGAGATTGCTGTTGGGGGAGACTGTCTAGTCACTAGAGCTGTAGCATGACAATCTCATTAAGGTTGAGGGTAGAGTTATAGAAAGGCTTTGCCAAAGGAATTCAAAGAGCAATTAGCCCAAAGTACCTCTTAGCTCTTAGCCAGTGCCCTGCTCTTTCGGGTGCTACCATTCATTCTCACAAGTGCCTTAGTGGAGGCAAAACATTGATAGCAACATTTCCATTTTGTGGAAATGTCTTGTCCTTGTCAATGGCTCATACCTCTCCAGTAAATGTATGTCAAAACAGAAATATGACAAAACATTGGGGTCACAGGTAAATCGAGGTCCAGTCTTAGGTGTAATGATTTTTAATCTGGATATTTATTTTGCATCCAGAAGGCAGAGAAATATTTCTTTGTCGATATTTAAAATTAGGGCTTTCAAAAGGAAAGAAACGAAAATCTCAATTCATTTTTTCCTATGGGTAAGTCCAACATTTTAAGCTACAGCATTTGACAGCATCTTAAACTCAGCAAAATGCATTTATCCAGCAACACTTTTAAGGCAGGGGGAGGGAGAAGGTGTATGCAGGTATGTGTGAGTATGTCTCCCTCTTAAAACCAGACATATCATCCCGCCCACTTCTTTGTTAACTAAAAGCATAAGCCATATGACAAGCCACCTTTGTTTCTGAAAAACATTCAGCACGTCTACAATTGACCTCTCTGATCTTCTTCTCCTTTCCCTTCCTTCTTGACTGTTTTGAAAGAATGAATCTTCTGTAGACTGCCTGCCAGCGGGGACTCAGCAACACCTGTGTTTATTTAACAAACTAATGCCTTGAAGTTACCATTTTTATTTTCAGCATAAATGTATCTGAAAGGGGTTAATAGCACCCAGTAGCGCTATTATAATTAAGATTCTGTCAGTATTTTCATAACAAACTGGAGATTTTCAAATACAATCTGGAAATGCTTTGTGAACAATTTAGAACACAGTACTAGGGACTTTTTAAGGCATAAACAAAAAAATGTACTTTGGATCTAATTTGTGGTTATCAGGATAACTAATTACCATCTTTCTTACTTGTTTAGTATAAAAAGAAAAAGCTAGTCTTTTTTTTTTTTTATGTTGAGTAAGATATCTTTTTTATCTACATGTGGTTAACCAACAGGGAAAATTATTTATATCTCTATAATGCAATAGATTCTTATGGCACATTCTCTACCAATGGTCTTAGGTAAGAAGATGTCAAATGGGATAGCTGTTGTTTTAGCATTTTGGCTAATGTGCAAAGCTGAAACTGACATACTAAGAAATAACAAAACCATCTCTGACACCTTTGCCCAACACCCACTTGCCACCTATATTTACAGGTTAGAGATTCATCAGGATAGATGTTTCTACAGAAGAGTGTTGAGTGTTGATAAGACGGGGAGTGGTTTTTTCCTCACTTCACAAACAAAGTGAGGAGGGCTTCAATGAAACCACTGTGAGAAAGTGGGGCTGTTTGCCAGAAGGGGCAGCCAGAAATGCCCTCTCCAGCTGTATCGTTGCCTGATGCTGACACACACAGTTCTTCATTTTGCAAGTGTCCCCTGAAGTCTGAGGGGTATAGAAAATGTCTCTGACCCCCTTATAAAAATATCCCTTATTTTCATACCTGCCTCAAAACATGTGCGATCAATATATCACATTACCAGCTGAAGGAGTTTTTCATTTATTTATTTTACCTTTATGTCCCTCCTCAGAATTTTTGGCAAGAAATAGCATGAGCAGATGTAGCTTACTGTGGTGAGGGTGACTAGGGCAAGAAGAGATAAAGAATAGACCAAAGATACATGCCTTCCCACCTGTCCTCTCTGTAGACCTCTGAGCCTATGGGTGTAGCTTAAATGGGAGAAGGGAGGAGACTTTCAATTGGATGTGATGTGAGGATGTAGTGAATTTCGTAAGATCATAAGTTAATAAAAATCTAATATGCTAAAGTGGCAAGAAAGCATTGAGATCTGCTTTAAATGCTATTGAGAACTAGGAAAGGAAACCCAAGAAATTGCTTGAAATTGGAGCTGGAAGAACAAATACCCAGTCAATGAACTAGCTCTAAGAAGTCATAGTAAAAATAATTCGTGTAGTTGTGTAAATACGAATATTCGTATCTTTATATTATTTTACAAATTAATATACTCAAAATGATGCAAGTTCATAAAAAACTCTTAGCTTCAACTTCAAACCCAAGCAGACTTTTGAAGCCAAGCACAGTAGTTTAGAGAAAATGCCACAATCAGAAGCTATCAAGAGGGCTCATGAGAAAAGTAGAGTGGAAGTCAATAATGGAATGAAAAAAATGTAAATTTGAGTTTCTGCTCTAGTGTTTACTGTATATTTGTGGGCCAATTACTTAATTCTATGCTTTTCTATTTAGTCTTTCCTGAAATGAAAATAAATAAATAAATAAATTTTTTGAAAGCATTAAATGAAATAACATAAAATGTGTCTCTCTGGTGATAATTCCATGCAATTTTCCCCCTTCCTTTTTTTTTTTTCTGTCTCTTTATGCTCCTTTCTTTCTTTCCTTCCTCCCTTTGTAGTTTTCCCATTAGTTTTTAGGAATTGTTAGTTCTCTCTCCCTTTTCTCTGGCTCTTTTTTTCCATTATTACTTGCGTTTGAGTACCTTCAACAACTACCTACTTACTAACTCCTTCTTGAAACAAAGAGATCCAATTTGTCTCTAGCCCAAAGGGTTGTTTACAGGGTACATAACCTAGACAAAGAAATTCTCACTTTTCTGGGAACCTGCTCAAACTCTATAGTCCTTAGAACTTGCTTTGTTACAATGATAAAACTCCCACCCTAGATTCCAGGGATAGTGAACACATTCCTACCTCAACTATCAGCCTGTCTTCCTTGAGAATCTTCGCAATAACAGTTCCTCCTGCTCTTGTCAAACCAAACCTTGAGAATATAAATATTGACATGAAACTTTAACTGTTTTGTGGTGAAAATGTTAACTTTTCTGGGATGATGTCCATGACGTCAACATTGGAGATAATGAGGTAAGATCCCACTTTGTCTTTATGGGTTTTATTGTGGATTTCAGCTCACCCTCGCCCAAGTCCAACTCCCTTTCTTAACTGCTGATCTGGCAGATCTATAATAATGTCAAGTCCAATTGTCTTGTGTAGATATCTCCACCAGGTCCCATCATTCCAAAAACTATATCACTTAAAATGGTTCTGCTTCTTCAATGGAATGCTGACTGATACATAAATTCTGTGCATCTCTTTTTATATTAACTCCTAAATATTTCATCTTTCTCTTGCTGTGGTGAATGGGCTTTATTTTCTTTTCAGTTAATCAGGGTTTTAGCTCTAAAGTTCTGCCTTTGAAACTTTTCTGATGAAGGATTCCTAACAGAGAAGGAAAGAAAAAGTTTTCGTACTGAAGCATTTGTGGGGTATAGGCTAGATCATAAAGACTTAGTGAGCTTGAAAGTTCCTTTCGAATGCTTAATTTATCTTAATTTTTCTTTCTACTTTGTAGCATAACTATATATGTTTAAAATTTTAAATGTAGTTTCCTCTCCAATCTTTAAATAAAATTAAACTTTTGGGATGGTGTGTGCCTACTCCAAGGTTTCTGGTGCCTGGTGGATGATGTGCTGAGCTCCAAATACATTGTAAATAAAATTTGTAGGAACATTTCTTTAAAATGAATTTTGGGTAATCTAAGGCTCTCCATTCTCTGCTGTCATATTATTTCTACTGGACAATGTATTGCTATAGTTATAAGTACTTAGAAAATCATCCCATATCTTTTCTTTCTCATTGTGTGGTAAGATACGGATATTGGGTATTCAATTAAAGTTACCTTAAAACTTTCATTAAAGAATTTTTTACTTATTTGTTGAAATTGCTTTAGGTCATATATTTCTATAAGGCTACTAAATTGTAAGGCAATTATGTAATTATAATACATTAATCACTTGCATAAATCATCTGATTTTCAAATAGAAGCAATACCAAAGCTAAGGTTATATTTTACAGAGTACTGTAGACTTATCCTAGTAATTAATGGAAGAGAAAATCATTTAACCAAGTTACATAAGTTCAAGACAAAACAGAAAAAAAATCAGCACTTGAGAGCTTACTCTCTAACAAGGAAGTGTTCAGAGACAATGAATTGTTCACATAGCTTTTAGTTGTCAATATTGCCGCAACCTTAAAAATCTCTAGAAAACAAGAATTTCTTTGTCTTTTTGAAAGTTGTTGCTATTGAAAAATCAGAGGAACCAGTCTGAGAATAAAAGAATTTATGAAAATGGAAAGGTTCAAACACATGCTAACTAAAAATTTCACATCTATGATGCTTAATGCTTTGAATTTGCTGTTAAATCCTTTTCTTTTCCCTAACAAAATAACTTATGTATCTTAATAGCCTTTTCTCCCACTAAATCTATGGAATTTTGCAAGGCACCTTCCCCACAGTTCTGTTATTATCTGATAGTAGAACTGTGAGAAAAAAAAAAACAAAAATACTAAATCTATAACTCAAAGAGGTATAATTAAACCTAAATATACAGTACAAAATGTTAGATATAAATAAGTTTTATCCAGATTGAATTTTTATTTCTGTTGCTTCTATTGTTTTTGTTCTATACAACCCAGCAGTTGTGGTCACATAGAGGCCATTTTAGCACTTTCAGAAAGTAAGAAATGGCATATTCTACATATAACTGCATATACCATGAGCAAATTTTAAGTTTAAAATGATAAAAATAATAATAAGTTATGCTCATTTAATATATGTTTTGGAACATTATTTTTAAATTATGTGAATATTCTCATATATCTTAGCATAAATTACATATTATTTAAAAGTATCTTATTTCATATATAGTTCAATTGCTGAAATCAAGGCAAAAGTTACAGTGGACTCAAGTAGATAAACTTCTTGAGTCATCTAGGCTTAAGCCATCCAAGCCTGATGGGACAGTATTACTATTAGGTTCCAGATTCTGGCTTATTGTTTTGCCATTCTTAAAAGCCGGCCTCCATTAACACATCATGTCCCCAGATCTATATTCCATCTGGTGGGAAAGGGATAAGAAATAAAAGCTATATTTCTTCCCTTTAAGAACATAATCCAATATTTACACATGTTTCTCCTCTTCACATCTTCTGTTATCAAAAGATGGACAGAAATTAGTTGCATAGCTCATTAGTTGAAAAGGAAGTATGGAGTTAAAGTCTACCATGAGCTTAGATAAAACTTGGACATTTTATTACTAGAAAGAAAAAGAAGAGTATGAATATTGGGGGATAATCAGCAGCTTCTTCTATGCCTGCTTATAAATAAATATACCTAATACATAACATGTTTAAATGCATGCATTACCACATATCTGAATCAATAATATCTACAGACTGGGATAACATTTTTAAGGTTCTGTTTATTTTGTTAATGGATTAGCTCTCTTCCTGACATAATTCATCTTAGAGAATACAATTCTGCCATCTACCTAGTTTCAAATAAAGAATAAAAGGTCAGGTGAAAAAGCACAGTAGAGTGTAGATTACATGATGTCCAATCTGGAATAGGTAGGTATGCACTGTAACATGTATTCAGGTAGAACAGATTTCATTCATTTATAGTGTTTGTGAAAATTTGTGTGGAATGTTGTTGAAAATAATATAATTAGAACCATGTAAGAGACTGGGTTAAAGGTAAGCAAGTGAATCTTTCCTCCTTCCTTAAAATCTAAGGATATGGTAGAAGAGATTGTATTGAAATATTGATAAATTCATAATAATTGTGATAGTTTTCTGAAAAGAAAAATAATTGGATATACAAATAAATGAGAATTTTAAAACTACAGCTCACAAAACATGCCTTAAAGAAGTCAACACGAAAGATAAGATTTTTCTTCAAGAAATCTACAAAAAATTCTCAAAATCAGAAAAAAAATAGTAGAAGTGGACCCGGCGAAATTATAAGGGAAATTATTTATAGGATAACAGTTATGCAAAGGACTTAAAAATTGTAATAGCTATTCATAAGTGATAAAGCTATTAATAATAATTATTATTGAAAACATCATATGACTTTGGTATGTTAATTATAGGGCAGTCAAAGAATGCAGTACCACTAAAGATCAGTCAAGTGATAGAAATCACACCACTAATTTGAACAAGGGTATTTTTATTATAGAAGCATTAGTAATAAAAGAGAATTAAACCCTGAGTGAGCTTTAAAAAATATCTAAAGGATATGGGAATAACAGTGAGAGAAGGCAGCCACTCTCTTTAAGGCTGAAGGAGAATACCCAAGGAAGAGAAGAGCAGTCTTTGAAGAAACATGCCCATGGTTGAAATTTTTAACATATTGGAGAGGGTATGGCTATGGCTCAGAGAGTGAAATTTATTGAGGTGCCACAAGCAGGGACTTGTGACTCTGAAGCTATTTGCTGGAGTGCTGCCCAAACTCACTGGACAGCTGACTTTAGAATGCTGGCAAGACTGGCTTAAAAGATATCCACTTGGGTGCCAGTGCTAGAAATACTCACTGGAGGGTGTGTGCTGTGAGATTTTATGCATGCCATTGGCCAAGAAGGAGTCATTGGCCTCCAACCTATAGAAGCAAGAAGAAACACACCGAATCCAAGAAATGAAGCTCCTTCCTCTTACAGTCTTCCTCCCAGACCCTCTACTGAGAATATCTGATATTTTTCCAGCTGGCAAAAGAGAAATATTTACAGAGTCTAGCTCCCCTATCACAAAGCAGGGCTAAGAAAATGGGTTTGAACTAAGAAGCAATAATTTTATAACTATCACAGCTGCCAAGGTTCTTTTTGTTTTGGAGGAAGATATACTTTCTGATTTGCTATAGGAAATAACAGAAAAATATTCTAAAGTGTATAAAAATTTAAGTATATGAATTCTGTTTTCAGCTTTGAATTTTAAAGAGCTTAGAAACTGTCACTCTTTTACTTAGAAGAAAAATATATATATATAAAAAAACAGAGTGTTAACATTTCATGAACTCATCAGAGAACTGAGGTCACAAGACATTTCACCATAATGAAATCTAGAAGTAGACCCATATCCAAGAAGAAAGAGTTGGAATCTTCTTCCCTGAAGCGGAAGCTACTGGAATCATAATGTGGTAGGAAATTTAGATGATAGTCTTAATAAATTGCTGGAGTCAGAAAGAGGATTAGTGTGACAGTGTGACACTCCCAGGGACTGCAGTCCTCAGTGTGGGGGGAGGCATATTTTGCAGCTCTTACCTTAGGAACCTGACCACTGTCCTATGGTGAAAATGCAGAAAATATTCCCCATGGCTTCAGGAAGGGCAGGGGGACATGGTTAAAGTAATCATTGGAAATACACCTAGAACTTTCTCTACAACAAAGGCTTACTCTCCAGAGGAAAGGTAATGTAAACAAAGAGAGAAATTCCAAGAAGAAATAAAAGTAGAAATTAGTAAAACATAACTGAAATAAAACTTTCAACAGGCTCATCCTTAGATTAAACAATCTTTGGTGAGCTTGAAGATAACTCGAAAGAAATTTTCAAACATAAATGCAAAGGGAAAAAGATTTTTAATGAAGAGCACATTTAAGAGCTATGTCATAATTTCAAAAAATGTAGCACACATATAATTGGAATACATGAAGGACAAAAAAAAGAGAACAGATCTGAAGAAATATTTGATGTAATGATGGTCAAAGCTTTCCCAAATGAATGACAGACACTAAACTACAGATTCAAGAAATTTAAAGAACACCAGCAGAATAAATACCAAAATAATAATAATAATAATAACAACAACAACAACAACAACAACAACAACAATAATTCAGCAGGCGATATTAAAATTGCAAAAAGTCAAAGTTAAAGTATATCCTAAAAATATCAGAGGTACATAGAAAAACGAGGAAAATTGCAGCTGCCTTCTCATTAGAAATTATGAAAGAAAGAAGATAATGGAATAAAATAAAGTTGAACAACAACACAAAAAGCAATCTAGACTTCTATATTCAGTGAAATTATTCTTCAAAAGAAAAAGAGAAGTAAAAACTTTCTTACACAAACCAAGCCTAAAGAAATTCATCAGCAACAGACTTGTGCTGTAAGAGTAGTTAAAAGAAGATTTTCAGAAGAGGAAAAATAATGTAGGTCAGAAATATGTGTCTGCATAAAGAAAGGTAGAATATCAGAGAAGGAATAAATGAATATAAATTATAATTTTTCTATTCTTTATTTGAAAAGTAATTATTTGTTTAAAGCAATAGTAGAATGATATATTGAGTGATAGTAACATATGGATAAGTGAAATGAAAGTCAGCAATGTCACAAAGGATAAAAGAAAGGAATGGAGAATATTCTGTTATAAGATATTGCACTAAGTATAATGCAATATAGTGCTATTAGAAAGTGGGCACAGATCAGTTAAAAATGTATATTGTAAATTTAGTTCAACCAGTAAAAACCACTAAAAAATAGTGTAGTCGATGCACTAAGAGAGGAGATAAAATGGAATCATATAAATGCTCAATTAAAATTAAACCCACAGAAGGCAGAAAAATAATGCAAAAGAAATGAAAGACAAATGCAATGAATAGAACACAATTATATGTTTTAATAATACTATATCGACAATCATTTTAAATATAAATGATGTAAATATATGAATTGAAAGATGGAGAAAGACAGAGTAGATTAAAAAAAGACCCAACTTTGTTATTTCGAATAAATCTACTTAAAATTTAAAGCCAGATAAGTTAAAAGAAAGGGGATAAAGAACCATTTTAACATTAATCAAATAAAGTAAATGTAGCTATATTATTTTCAGACAAAGCTGACTTCAGAATAAGGAAGGTTATCAGAGATAAGGAGGAGCATAAGAACATGCTAAACAAAGAGAACAGAGAGAGAACTTTAATGTATGTAAATTTAAAATATCGTTTAAGGGGTCAGGGTATCCCAGGATAGAATGCTGACTGTGGCAAAAGAATAAAATTGTATTACAAATCTACTAAACAACTTAAGTGAAGGCTATGTAGAAGAAATGTTCTAACCTTATTAACTGTGGAAATGAAAGAAGGCTATAAGACTAAAGGCAAAAGGAACTACGGAACTGAGCCTAAGAACTGCGCTCTGATTGACAGAGTTGCTTCCCATAGGGGTAAGGGGAACAATTCTGAAACCACTGTACATGCATACTAGATTTGAATAATTAAGCAAAAGATGGCATATGGTGGGAATCAGGTTTTTTACTGCTGAAGTGAGATACAGATAAGATACAATGAGATACAGATAAGGGGGAAAGCTAGAATTATCCATGTGGTAAGAGATTACAACTGGAGACATGAACACATGTTCAGCTTAATATAGATATAGTTAAAGGTATAAATGTAGCTATAGATACATATGTGTATATACATGTGCTAGTATAAACACATACATTTCCCTACTCTCTCATCTGAGAGGGCCCAAGAACAATGACACCTGGTGGTAATAAGCATATCTAGCACCCAGAACTTGATATCTAATACGATATTTTCAAAAAGGAACCATTATTCTTGCAGAAATGGCTGATTTTAGGAAAAAGGCAGGACATATACAAGAGCATGGAATACCTTATAGTACCAGAAAAGAAGTATGTGGTCAAAACAAAAATACAGTGACAAGAGGATGTCAAAAGTTATACAAGCTCCCAATGATAAAGCTTCCAATGACTAAAGCTGGAAAATTTTGGCAAACAAAATAAATGAAGTCATATTGAATATAAACCAAATACAGAATAAATACCCATACTCGCATAAATAAATATTTGAATAAATAAATCAAATGAGAGAAAAAATAAATCTTAAATGTAAAATAATTTAAATAATTTATGTAGATATTCTTCCCTCAAGGAAGTGAACCATAATGTCCCATTCCTGTGTGGGCTGCACATAGTGACTTCCTTCAATGGATTTAGTTTGGAAAAGGGGTAACTTACTGTAAAGTCTCGATAGATAGTAATATGATGTATAAATTCTAATATATAAAGGGTTTGGGTCAACCAACTATTGAACACAGAAAACTAGATGAGGCTAAAACAATGCCTTTCGGATAGAAATGAAAATAAAATTTATCTGCTACATATCAAAATGTCTTGGAGGGTGTTCTCAGAGGAAGTTTATAGGCTTGGGTTCCATTTCATGAAACAAAAATATAACATCAAATTGTATGAAAATAAGTGATAACATCCAATCCAGGTGAGAGCACATGAAAACATTCACTTTCATATAGTATTAGTTACAATATATATTGCTACACTATTATAAATAAATATGGTAATAATGTCTAGTTTTAAAAATATGAATGCATGTTGATCATAGAATTTGAGAATAGATTCTTAAAGAATAGATAATACATAAAATTGGTATTACTGTCTTATGATTTGTGAATAGCAATGTGTACAGCAGAATTTTAATAACAAAATAAAATGTAAGCAAGTTAAATGTCCTCTAATATGAACTTAGTTGTGGTGCATTCAGATTTAGTGACATTATGTGGCAAGAATAAAATAAGCTAGTCCTATATTTATTGTGTAGTGTTTTATATGGTATGTCATTAAAAGTTAATTTTTTAAAATGATAGCTTTTCTGATTAAAAACAAAAGAGAAAGGGGAGAGAAGAGTTAGAGGGAGAGAGAGGGAGAAAGAGAGAGAGAAAGAAGAAAAAGAATGACTTTGAATAGGTATGATTTACTCGGTACTCATCAAGTACATGAAAGCTGGAATTATAGAAGAAACGAAGATTGCTAACCTAAAGTTAGAACTGCTATATTGAAGACAAAGAAAGTGTTATTTGTCTGCATCAATAAATAAAACAAATATTATTGTCCATAAAATTTTTTAAATAATGTGAAGAAAATATTTAAAGGAATGGTGATTTCATCTCAAGAAGGTAAAAAAAAATGAAATAGAAGCGATGTATGAATAATTGTAAAAGAAAAAAATTAATGGAATAAAAGACCAATTTTGTTAATTCTCAGTAATATTTAGGAAAGTGAATATAAAAGCAATATTTTCAAAGTTTATTTTGAAAAAACAGATTAAAACAAATGTGGAAAGATTTTATCTACGTAATTGCAGTGATGAGTACATTGGTGTCTTTTTTATCACTTTCTGTGCTTTCTTATGTTTTGAAAATATTTCATAATTAAATTGTTTTAACGTTCAATAAATCTCAATGAAAGGAACATAACCATATATACATATACATTTACATTCCCTCTGTTCGTTTAAAATTTTAAGATACATAAACAAGTAAAACACAATTTTTATGTTAATCAAGTTTTGGAATCACTACCATGAACACTCAAAAGATGTGTATATATATATATATATATACATCTCATATGCTTAAAACAATTTTCTCTGTCACCTCTCTTTATTTATATATAAGATACATACTTATGAAAAACTAAAACTGCTGATTTCTTATTTTGAGTAAATTAAAATAAGGGCAATATAATTTTTCCACATTTATTTTTAAACACTTCCAACAACTAAATATTGTCTTCATGATAATAACACCAATAAAAAATAAAATGTGTAAAACAGTAACCCGATTATGTTTCACGAAACACAAAATTTTATACACAATGAAAACAAACTACTCAGTGCACATCTCAGAGATTCAGTCTCCTAACTTTACTCTGTTCTCTCAAATCTCCATCTACTGGCATCTCTTTTAAAAATATATATTCTGGTCTTTACTTCTAACTGAGAATTGCTGAGCTGTGATATTCACGGAACTAGGCTAACTGGATCCTTTGAAAATCCCTTCTTGTCACTACTCAGCGCTTCTCTGAAACCCTTTTATTTACTCATGGTTGAATCCCAGAGGAGCTATTCCAAAACATGCTCAATTTACTCAAGCCCCTGTGTTCACCCCTGCCTCTCTTGTTCTCATCAGATGACTCTGTCATCTATTTAACTCAGATTAAGCCTGGAGGGTTTGAACTTCCTAACCCCCTGTAGCTAGTACCTGAGGGGAACAAAGAGATGCCCTGGAGAAAATAAAGTTAGAGCAGTTAAGTTCAAACACAATGGTTAATAGATATAACTAACATTTAATCTATACTTCTCACCTCTATTTTCTCACTGTTAACTTTCTATCTTTTCCTACTTCTCTCTCTTTCCATGTTTTATTAAAAACTATTTTAAAAAGCATCAGACATAAAGGAAATCACTATAGGAAATTCTCTGAAAGTTAGCATAAAGTGAAATCAGACGAATCATTGGAAAAATGTGCAGAAGTGGTTTACAGGATATATGTTTGCTTCAGAGAAGACAATATTTGTCCAAATATTGTCATCAGTGGTAGTGCTGTTGCTGCTGCTGCTGCTGCTGCTGCTGATGATGATGATGATGATAAGAAGTAAGATTGAGACCTCCGACTTTCAATTATTTCTTTTAATCTTCTCAACATCACAATGAGATGGTGTTATTATTACCCCATAGTACAATAGAAGAAATGGAGATTTTACTTGTTCTAAGAAATAAAGTTGCCAAGTGATGAAGATTCAAACTCAGTTCTGACTTCATAACTCTATGCTTATCTCTATGCTCTACTGCCTCGTTAATCACATATTCACACCTAAAATCGGACTAAGACCTTGCCTAAATTTAATAAATTCAAGTAATGAAACTTCACACGTGCTACCTGAGGAAAATGTTTCAATTGCATGACACGAAAGTAGAAAAAATATTTAATGAAGTGACAGTGAGGAAAAATTCCCAGGACTGCAGCAGGAAATGTGCCTGCCTGAAAAGAAGAGGAAAGAAATGTGTTTACAAAGAATTTAGCAAATGCACCAGCATGCATTTTAGTGCAAGACTTTTCTATGTCTGTGCTACTTTCTTTCTGCCTTGATCATTTTCCTCATGCATAGTATTATTTTTATGCTTACAGAACTGGAATTTCTATTATTGATTACTCTAAGTTTTGGGTAACATCATCCTTGTGTACGTTGTAAATCATGAATCTTAATATATGTTACAAAGTATATTTGTCTGTATCTTAAGAAATCAAAGCTGGGAATCTGAGTCTAAATGGGTTATCCATTTGTTATTAAGTGCAGATTTAAAGCCTGTTAAATGATGTTTGACATATGTCATTGCTCTCTGTTGAACATGCTGTTAATTAGCTTAAAAATCCCATAGACTCCTGCTTATGGCTTCCTATTATGAAATGCTCATTTCTTCCCCCAACACATTGCTTTTTTTAACCTGTACTTACAGTGTTTTGATTTAAAAAGGTTTTATATACATATCTTCAGTCATGTTTCCTGAATTAAAATTATAAATACCAGACCTTTTTACTTGCTTTCCTTGAAACCTCTTATAAAGTCCTATTTATTCCCTTTGATGTTTGCCAAGTTCTGTGCATTCCTTTCATCTCGTGTAAAATGATGAACAGAGTGTTGGAGTAAGATTCAGAAAACCTGGGTTCAGTAAAATTTTGCCACCAAGTAATTGTAATTTCTTTTGTCAATTACTGCACTTCTCAGGGACTCAATTTCCTTGTGCCTGAAGAGGATATGGTACCGGATGAGTTGAAACAATTAGATTTCTAAATTTCTTTTCTTAAAAGCCATATACTAAAACATGATTTCCATTTATATTTTTCAAGAAAGGAAGACTAGACTCAAAATCAAGACTCAGCTCAGGCATTTTCTCTCTAAGAAAGCCAAGTTTGGGCTTTTTTGTCTCCTTATCCTATGCTTCTCAATCTCCCTAGTCCTTAACATAGATTCGAAACTATCCCCTTATACTAAATTGCAAGTTCCTGAAAAGCACAAGGCTGTCTCACCATTCCTCTGCTCCCTTATATCTATCAACATTAATCTGCCTTGCATATCTTTCCTGGTGAGACTGCTTGATTCTCAGTCCATGCAATTCCTCCCCACTGTCACTCAAGGGACTCCACCCACATGATCAAACTCTTTCTCTTCTTTTGAATTTCAGGTAAGAATGTAGCTATGAAGAAAGCAGGACCTGCCAACCAGTACTTATACCCTACACAATTGTTTCTGAGTAATGCTCTTAGAGCCTAGAGTCTGTCTAAAATCCTGGCTTCCATCTTATCAATCTTAGTTCTTATCAATCATTTAGTTCTTCCTTTGATTCTGAGAGGAACTTAGTGTTGTTATAATAAACTTTTCTTTTCTTCTTAATTTAAACACACACTGGCATTCTGTTGCTTGTGCTCAAAGAAATGTATTTGATTTCCTAGGAGGGACAGATGCAGATTTTTGAGGCTAAAGCTTATATAATTTTGCAGTTTCATTTTAAGAAAAAAGAATTTAAGTTGTAAAGAGTGAACACAATATTAGGTAGAAAACTGTATATATGTAAAGATTGTATATATACACATATAGTATATGTGTGCAAATTTTAAACTTACAAATCTTAAAAAGCTAACAAAAACCACAAAGATCAGAAATTTACATACTTTGGTGGTTTACTAATTTTTTTCCTGACATAATTTTTTAATATTTGTTTTTATGTGCCTTTGGGTCATATGTTTATTTGATTATTTCCTCTTTTTAGAATAATTTTAAAATCATATCTACCATATTTATAGTGAGAATGGAAAGATAACTCAGTTTTCTATATGTCATGGTTGATTGAATTTTTAAATTATAATTGACCATGTAGACAAGTTTCAGCACATATCTGTTTTAATAAAGTCACATAAACTTTAGCATTGTCAATTTTGGGATTTAATGTATTTCAGAGTATTTAGTATGTGTGTGTGCGTTAACAAAACATAAGTTTTCTGATTTTCTGATGCAAATTACCAGTTTCGCATCAAAGTCTGTATTGTACTAGCATATTATGAATTTTATCTTTTTGTTGATATTAATATTTTTGTAAAATCAGCAAAATAAATCTCTTACCACAAGTTCATATAATTTCTTTTTACTTTGTAGATTATCAATAATCAAACATTTATTACTTCTATTTGAAGTATCTGTTTCTCATAATAAATTATTGCTTTGGTAAAATACAAACATTTGTATTACAATTTCTTTTTCAGTATCAGAATAGTGTCTATTGGTTTCACCACTCATATTTATAACTTATATTTCATATTCGATTAACTTTTTCTTGAAATTGTCTCAATTACATAATAAATCTAAGGTGATAAAAGAAAGCACATGCATATATGTCCAAAAAAGGGTCTATAAGTTCATTCCTGTTTTACTGAAATGTTCCAAAACATCTTTCTACTGAAGAAGATATATATACATTTTACAAATATGACATTTCCATTAAGAAAGAAAAATAAAATTTGTTACACGTTTTATATGTGCCCCAATTTTTTAATATGTTCTTGACAAAAGATAACTTTCTTTTGACTAGATATCAATGAAAACGAAACTCTCCACTGAAATTTTACACATCAGATCCTTTTGCGCAGGCTAACTTCTAGTTCCATATATTTAAAACATTTATCTATTCCATTAAGATAGATAATGCCAGGCACTATGAGACACATCCCTTTGTATTGCAACAAGCATGAGTCAGCGTACATAAGGCCAGTGGTAACTAATGGTACATGGAACTTATTGTGAGCCAAATAACCATCATTGGACTAAATGCATACTCAAACTTACCTTTTTGCCAAATTCTAAGATTGCCTATGACCACTTCACTGGCACCTGGCAGGAGAGGAAATGTAACGTAGGAGAAGCTTGGGTGGTAAACATTAAGGTCTTGATCAATAACAATAAAACTACCTTACCTTTGGATATTTTATGAAAGCACAGCTATATAAACACATTGGTAGAGCCTTTCTCAGGTCTTACAAGTCAGAGTCCCCGAATCTTATGCTTCATGAACTCCACAGGGAATCCTTGGTATAAAGTTGGTGCTAAAAGATATGATTGTTTTTTTGTTATTAAAAGGAAGAAAGAGTACGTAGTATGCTAAGCACGTTTGAAGAGGACCTGACAGCCAAAGAGAGAGAAACCATCACACTGTGCTTTTCATTTATAAATAGACTTCTTTTGGGGGTTTTGATTGAGTGGGGTCTTCATTAATTACATCAGTGGAGATGACTACTATGGGACTAGGCAATTCTCTAACATGGTGATTGGGATACAGCCCTGCTCCTAAAGCAGCAGCAGAGGCCACCTCATTATTCGTGAGAAGTGGTTAAAAAAAAAAAATTACAAAGCCCAGTGAATGAGGTACATCAAGGCAGAATGCATCAGCCAAACCTTCAGGCATCTTCTGCTGCTTAATTCATTTTCGTTTTCCTTGACTTTGACACGTTGAAGGATTAAGCGCTAATGCCAATTGTTCTACAGACTTTGAAAAGACTAAGGCACCATATCTGAAAGCACTTTAAAAAAAAAAAACAACAAATCTCCTTCTAGAAATAACAGTTATATTTAAAGGCAAATGATAATAAAGTCACCATTCTCTTTTAGTCTTACCACACATTTACTTGAATTTCAAACTCTAATACTTGATACCTTTACAGTATTTCTTACTATACCAACTTTCTACCAGCTTGCTCCTTCCCAATTGTAGCTAATATTTCACATGAAATTATGTCATCTGAACAACCATATTTGCCATATTTGTAAATTAAACTTAGAAATGTTTAAGTAACTGATTTTTGGAAATTGAAGCAATTCATCTTCCTTTTTACAAAACAAATCATAACCGTAATAGTATAAATTTAAATTTTTAATTTTAGATTTGTGCATGTACATGTGACGTAGTTAAGGAAAACAGTAAAAAACTACTTTAATCTGGCACACCAACCTAGACATATTATAACATCAATTAAATTTCTGCAGAATCATCAGAGACAGGATTTCTCATTGTGCTATTAAGGACAATACTACATAAAATATGTGGCCATAAAATGTGGGATTTTCTTTTCTCATTCTAATACACAGGAAATAAATATATGTTACATTCCCTCCCCCATACCAGAACATGGAAATAGATATGGAAAATGATTTAAACCCTAAAATTTCAATAGTGGACTAAAACATAATGCTGTTGCTTAATTTATCTGCAAATCTCCAAAACTCTGATCATGGCCAAATTCAATGGGGAAACTACTAAAGTATGTTAAGAGATTCAAAACAAATTCCTGAAAATATTCATTTTATCTCTGGAGCATTTCCTGTGACACATAGGAGATTTAATTTTTCAGTCTTTCTCGGCCTGTCTGCACCACTATCAGTGCAGGCGTATACTTACACACACACACACACGCACACACACACACACACACATGCATACCTACAAATAATGATATTTATGTGAGTTAACTCACATCTTTAATTGAAATCTCCCCTCTCTTCCTGTTAACCATAGAATGGCCACCCACAATGCGTGTTCAATTCCAGAAGTTTCCTGCTCATTTAAGCAGGATCCTGGAGGCAGAATTCATGGGGGATTAACACTCTAAAGCATCCTTTCACCATGAATCTCAAGTCATTTTGCACATTTTAATTCAATCTTGGAAAGCCACAGAGAGGAAGTTAACTGCCAGGCGTGTTTTTCAGAAAGATTCTCTTAAATAGGGAGAGATTCAAGTAGATTGGGTATATTTAATTTAAGCATACCAAATCAAACATGAGGCATTTTAAAAGCTGAAATGTTTAAATTTTAACCTAAAAAATTACTTTTTAGAAGAGGTAGCATAAAAACCTCAAACAAGGTTGTAATCAGCTATTTCAAGTAAAAATACACAGCTTTACAAATAAACGTTTAATTTAAATGACTGTGCTGATATAGGCTAAAAGAAGAAAATCATAATGGAGCCTAAATCCTTTTATGATTAAAATCTAAAATGCACATTTTTTTCACATGGTTTAGAACATAGAGGTCAACAAGATTCTTTCATTATATGTATGCAAGAATTTAACACACTGTAAATATAAATGAAATCTACATTTATTTTATCCTCTCTTACAATACATACCACAAAATATGTTTTCAAGTAAAACAAAGAAAAATAGTGCATTCTAAGGTATATATTATATTACAGGGATAAACTATCCTCTATACTTTTCCCAAGAGCATTAGAAATTTTATTTAACATATGAGGATGTAATTTTAGGAAATTAGACTATAAATGTTAATATCCCAAATTGAGACCAGAGTGTTGAGACTTGATAAGGTTGCATGCCCTGTCAAGTTCCACGCAGTGACCAAAGCGGCCAAAATCTAATTTATTTTAAACATAAATGTCTTCAGAAAGTGACCCACTCCAAAGTGACTTCTCTACTTCTCCATAGTTCAAATTTGAAAAATGTTTAAGGAGGGCTAAAGAAAAATAATAAATAAAAATAATTATATTTGAATATATTTTCAATTATAATTTTAAAAATTTTAAGGGGAGAAAGAAAAAAATAAGATTGTTTTCTGAGCAATTAGAAGATTCCTCAATAAAATACACCTGTGTGTGTATATGTGCGTATCCACAATCAAGTCATAAAAATGAAATTGTGGCATGGGAAAATGTATCAGTTCAGGTGACTGTATACCATAATTTTAGATATCTTTAAATATGGTCACTGAATTTACATGCCATCAATTATTCTTTCGTGATGTGACAAACATTCAACAAAAATATGAGAGATAATTCAAATAATCAAAATACATATATATAAAATACATAGTGCACATAATCTATATATTCATTCAATGTTTTAGTGTACTTATAGAGTTGTGCAATCATTACCACAATCAATTTTCAAACATCTTTATCACCTTGAAAAGAAACTTTATATCCATTAACAGTTTTAATCAATAAAATTTTTAAACCAGTTTCTGTATATTCCCACTTTTGATCTTTCAGTTTTAACCATTCGGGTTTTCTAATTGTGTATCCTTTTTGTTTGCTTTTCTTTTATTGAGCATCAAATGATGTGATGTCACAATCCAGTGGCATCAGATTCCATCTCTATAGGCAAATGGCCTATGTTTAAATCCTGGTTACATTCCATACAAGTCCGACCTCTGGAAAATTATTAAAGTTCTTTGTGCCTCAGCTTTCTCACCCATAGAAGGGGAATGAAGGAAATAATAATAACTTCATCGTAGCATTATAGCGTTTGGGATGATAAAATTAAATAAGAATCTAAAGTATCTGAACAGTTTCTAGTATATATGCTTGCTATTTTCACCAATGCAAATAGCTTTAGATTCTGGTCTATTAAAAAAAAAATGTATTATCAAATTTCAGCTATAATAGATAAACCTGGAAAGGGAAAAGTCATCTGTTTCAAATTTGTGGATTTTTTAATGTAAAAAAAAAAAAATCATGAAATAATTTTCTCAGTAGGACGCATGAAATAATTCTAAGTTCTTCTTGAATTATTAAATCAGGCTAAAAGTGGATATCAATTGAAAAGATAAAAATATCTATTTCTGTGCCATTCAATTCAGTTTATCACTCAGAAGCATGTGAATGATAACTTTTAAAATCAGAAGGGTCTATTCATGATGCAGATAAGTGTTATGTTAGAGAATCAGTCAACATATATTTATTGTGAACAACAGTGAGCATGTTGGTCATAAAGGCAGTTGCTAGAATTTATCCTCAGGTGGATCAAATTAACTCCATCCGGCAGGATGTCAGTCACTGCTGGAATGCCCATGTTTGTGTATATTATGTCGCCTTTGGAAGCCAGAAGATGTCTCCAATGAAGTCCCGCCCGCAGTAGACATGACACTGTACCCAACCCCTCTCCCCACTTCACACCAGCATGAACTCACTGAACTTTGGTTGAACTTCCCCACTCAGTCGAGTACATTTTTAATGCAATCTATCCTATTTCAGCCTAATTTGTATTTCATTTCACAGTCTTGCCATTTAACACAAGCCCATCAAGACAGATTTGAGGGCAGCAGCTAATGACACCATGCCTCCTACCAAGGACACACTTGCTGTTCCTGAGAAATGTTCTTAGAGAAAGAGAAGGGGCAAACATCTTTATTTTCCTCTATATTTCTGAATTGTTGTCTTCTTTTACAGTGAAAATCAACTGACATATTGTTTTTGCAATTTTTAAAACTTTTTTTTTTCTCCATAATAAGAATCATTAATTCTTTCAATGACACACAACCAAGATGATATGGCTAATAGTGTCTATCTCCAAGAAATAACGTTTTCATTTAAGACTTACCAGTAGTAGATTTTTTTGCAGACTTGGCAATGACAGATTGTATGTGAAGGCAACTTTCTTGTCAAATAAGAGGGTAACATGCCTAAGAGATTTATAATTTTTTATTTTAAAAGAGGATTCTTTGCATACCAAAATACAAGCTTCCATTAACCCAATCATAGGGAAGATAAATCTTAGCAGGGCAATCATTTTTTTGAAGTTCAGATGGCCACACATAAATTCTTTCCTTGGATTCAGCACATTTTTTAGTTATCTGCTAGGAACATTAAGCCCTTCAATATAGACCAGCTTTTTCAGGGAGGTGGGGGGACATTCTTTCTTTTCTCTTCAAATATATTTCAAATTTATTTTGTTTGGATAGGCCTTTTAGAATAGTTGCTACTTATTTCCAAAGTACTTCTGGAACTCTGACTCCTAATTAAATATAAATTTTATAGCATAAAGGTATTCCATAAAGGATCTAAAATTTTAGACTTGGATTTAAGCAGCACACTATAAACAGATTTCTTAGGCTGAATCCATTTGCTGAATTAATATTATGTATAGTATATACAAGGTCCTGTAGAAACTACAATAAATAAGATAGGGCCCTTTTTCTGTAAGTTTACAGAACTTTAGGGCAGATAACAATAATCATTGTTATTTACTAAATATTTCCTAAACATCTGTCATTGTGGGTTGTAAATGTAAGACATTCACTTGAGTACACAGTATTATTTGTACTAGGTTGGCCTAGTGCAGGTCAAATAATTTATTGAGCATCTACTATGTAATGAGCACAGTGAATGTCCACGGAGCCACTTGAGAATCCTTGCCATTACAGAGCGTACATGACTAAGTGCTCTAAGAAAGGAATAGCCAGCTTTTATGGTATGAGTTGCAGAGCAAGGGAAGAGTATTTCATTTTGTGTAGATGAGGCAGGATTTAAAGAAAGATTTGGAAATGCAGACAGGAGAGGGAAGGAAACGACAGCATCTGAATTACTATCATCTCGAGGTCTAGAAAGAGGCTGTTGTTAATGAGAACTTGTAAGGATGAGGAAATTTTGTCAAAAGTTTGGAGTATGTATTAGTTATTCTTATACTAAACTACTAATTCCAGCCAAGATCACATATAGAAGTATTAAAATAATACGACAGAGCTATTTTTATTATATTTATAGACTCATTGAAACTAAGAGAGAGGGAAAAACGGTGTGAGTCAACCAAACCCAAAATGTTCTGAGAGATGGCCAATTAGCAATCAGTATTGCAAAACAGTCCATGTATAATACACATATATTAACAATGTAGCCAAAATTAGCCTGAAAATGTAATGTGGTTTAGAAATTGCTGGAGCAAAAATAGTAAAATAGGATTGTTTGCTCTTCATATTCTAAATAGTACAGTCCTGATTCTTAGGAATTTGTCCAAAAAACTATGGTAAATGTATATACCTGCAATCATAGTTGCAATAGCTGACAGCGCTCTATGACAAGTCAACAGATATTTTTTGGTGTGTATACATCAAACATGTTTGCTGCAGAACACAATCCTATAGGAATGTAAGTAGTTTGGAATAAAAGCTCAAAATCTATATTTTCTTGGTCATTATCTATATTTTAACAACGGCATCGTGGGGTAGCTGAGGCCTTTTCAGTTTTCACTTAATTCTCACAAATTGTTTTTATTTTTTCCTTCGATATTTTCTTTCCGAATAACAACTGTTAGGAAGAACTGGAAGCAAAAGAGAAGAGAGATGCCATCTTTTTCACTCCAGTGATGTCTGCATTTCATTGGCAAAGAGATTCCCATCTTTGGTTCTCATTTCCTTTCTAGAGAGTCGGGGGGTTCACTGGTGTAGGCAGCACCGTATGATTGCAAGTGTAAGTGCTATGATAATTATTATAATTACTATTAGTATAATGATGTGGGCCTCCTGCAGCAAAAAATGAGTTTCTGAGTAATGGAAGTGATTTTGTAATCTAACGGGCAAAAGTCATTTAGCTGTCTATCTGCTTTAACACTCTAATCACCAAAATGGCAACAATTAAAGACAGTCAAATCTCTCAACATAGAAAAGTTTTGCAAATATATTATCTTGAATCGATATGGATATGTTTTTGATGTTAGTTTTGTCAGGCCACAGTTTCTCTTGTGCTGTTTATCTTCATTAGTATTATTTTTTAAATTATTACATATCCAAAAATATAGATACAAAAAAACAAAAAACAAAAGTAAAACACAACTCCACTGAACAAGAGATTACAGAGATTTCTTGACTCGTTAACAGCCAATTATCTTTTGGAGAAAACAAATCTAGGTTTCAGCTGGCCACATTAAAATCATCTTTGAGGTTATAAGTACTTGTGGATAGGATTTTATGTTTCTTGAATTTCAACATAAGTAAAACTTCAGAAATCTTAGTCATTTGTAACCATCGATAATCCTCATATTTATAATAATCAGTAGAATAAGAATCCAATTGCTATATCCATGGAATAAAAAGGGTTTGTAGGCCGTTATAGATATAAGGTAGGGAAAATAAAGTTACCTTCAGTTTAGAATAAAATACATTTTCCTCCCGGATATATCATCTTGTGCCTGAGTTTAAGAGAAGTGGCAGAAAATACTTGAAGATTGTACATATATACAAACAAATGATAAACTTGAGCAGGATCCATATTTGAAACCAAATGTCCTCTTCAGGACAGTATTCTTTTTAGTCTTATTGCATAAATGTGACCTAACAAGTATATAAAATACTTAAGAAAATAGAGAAGTGATTGACAAAGGAATTACAATCACATGAAAAATGCTACTGCATATCTTGCTTTAAAAAAAAAAAATCAATGTTTATACTTTTCACCTTTCAGTTGTTAAAGCAGTATAAATTGTATCATGCTTGCCATTAGCATTTACATTAAGAAGTGATGACCTCTACTAATATTTTAAAACAAGATAAGGTAGATACAGTTTTTGTAAAATTCATAATTATTTTCTTAAAGGGAGCATGACTTTGAACTGATCTAGTTAATAGTATGTATACTTTCTAGTCCATTTTTCTATTCATCTGTGATGACAAAAGTGTTTTTCTATTTCTATGACCAGCAATTAGACAATTTTTATTTAATCCTTCAAAAGTGATAGATAGGGGTCATAAAGTACCACTGTGAGATAATCTACAGTCCACCAAAGGATCACAAAAAAGCTAGTAAATTGCAGGCACTTACAGTTTTGTATTTGAGTAAGCCATTTATTGAGAATGTGCAGTAAACTCCAATTCCCATTAGTTCTGGGATCGACTGGTTCAATCATTTAAAAAAAAAAAAATCTTGTTCCTGAATTGCCTTGGCATTTTCTGTCCCCCAATAAATTAAAAGATCATCATTGACCAGTGCGTCCGAATGCATTCCCTCAGAATCTTCCTTCTCCTTTCTTGTTCTTCGTGCTTGGAGAAGTTGACACAAAAGACATTTCCAAGAACATCTGTCTAATCTGCATGTATGGCCACCACAAGAGGCCACTATTTTCTTGAAGACAAATTACCCTGCTCAAGTCAGTTGAAATTTAGAGGGGGAAAAAAATGATTTTGAAAAGCTAATCCAGAAAATAAACACAAAAAGATGATGCTTTCCTTTAATTTCTTGCTCATAGAAAATTAAGAAGGGCTAAATGATCTTCACTGAATTAAAAAAACAAAATTCTAGCCTTAAGTAGTGATTTTTTGTTGATGAAATTCTTATAAACTCCCAAGAAAGTAGAAACAAACAAACAAACGAAAACTCCAAAAAACTTGAACTGAAAGGCAATTAAATCATAAAAGCCCAGTAAAAATTTTTCTTACCTGGAAAATGATTAAATCTACTATTGGTTAGCACTTTTGTATGTCAATAACTATTTTACAATCTATAAAGATATTAGCTGATCCATATCTTAACAACAGAGACCCCTAACTGTTTTTTATTAATATGCAACCAATGTATTCTACTTATTCAGGTTAAAGAGCTGAAGTTATGAGACAGAGTTAGTAATAGGAATTGAAGGCCAGACTTGGGTCTGCTAGGCCAGATGACACTGATCTGTTCTTCTGTGACCTCCTGCACCACTCTACCTTCATCTTGCTTATAAATACTAACATTGTTTACTTTTTCATCATGCTCTTCAAAACCCATAACTTATTTTCAGCCCCTACAGCATTGTAATAATTATATTTCTTGGTCATTGCCCATTCTTTTTATATGCAGCTCCAACTTCTTAATTTTTTTTACTATTCTTTTGTTTAATATCATCTGTTCATATCTTCTCTTTATCTTGACCCTGTCTAAAACTAGACAGAGTATTTTCTGATCTTTCTTACTTATGAATTAATTCATCCTCACAGAATATACCAGACTGTCTCCCGTGTGAATCTGGCTTTTAAGAGACTTCATAAATTGGAAGGCATCAGACAAAGTTTAGAAACAGATAAATTTGGGTGACTGTCCCAGCTCAGATGGATTATTTCTCAAATTTAGGAAAGTCACTAAATTCTTGAGTTTTTGTTTTCATTTGCAAAATGATTTTAATGATTTTTTTTAAAGCTAACTTATATATAGAAGAAATACACATGATGCATGATAGTAACTGTTATCCTTTTTGCTTATCGCTTTTTCTGGACACTTCTTTATGTATAAATTTCTATATGTTTCATTAGAAGCATTGTGTGTAATAAAGGCTCTGAGTGGAAGTTTCGACAAAAGTTATCACAGTGTCACACTTCTGGGATTTGCACTGTAGAAGGAGACATTATTTTCTCTTGTTTGTTTTCTGCACTATTTTCAAAATAAATTATCAGGTTGCTGGAGGAAATGAGCTTACATGAAAGAATCTTGTTCATTTTATATTAGCATCTCCTTCACTCTCTCTGTGTGAAACACACACCAGGCCTCCTCTTTGTAAATAGTACCCTCTCCATGCACTGCTGCTTCAAGATCTTTCAAGAGGTGTTCCCCGTTCCTGCCTGGCCTGTTCCCCCAAAATACCCATGGCTCAGACTCTCTCTACTTTCAGCTCATTATCTTATTATTGTGCAGCCCGGTGCCCTTACTTTAAAATGGCCACTGCATCGCCTTCTTTGATCACTGGACAGCACTTATCCCTTTCTCACGTGCTGCCTATTGCATACCGACTTGTGTGTTGTTTTCTGCCCCACTAGCCTATTGACTCCCGTCAGGGCAGGGCTTTCAGTCTGTGTCATGCCTAGGAAAGTGTTGGGCATGGGTTAGGTGCTCAGTCATAACCTGTGGACTACACGAGTGAATTTGTATGTCCAGCTAAATGAGTCGATTTACTAAGGACAGTTCTTCTACGACTGGGAATCTCTACTGTAGACTTTTAGACCCAGATTCAACTAAACTCAATGCATTGCTTCAAACATTTCCAGTAGATAGAAACAAAACAAAACAAAATCATTGGAAATCTCTATTGTTTGTAATATTTTTCTTTTTCTGAGGGGCAAAAATTAAATTAAATGTAAATGTAATATTGGCCATAAAGAGGGAAAGTAATTAAATTCAGCAGAGGCAAATAGATCACTCCCTAAAAAGTCTTCTTGTACTCTTCATAAATTTACTTTCCACTTTTGATTCTAGTCTAGGGTTATATACTTAATATATTTCTCCAACTACAAAAGTTAAGAAAAAAATGTCCACATCAAAAACTCCACTATGTTTCCAGATATTCTTTATTCTTCATGATAAAAATAACTTCTAAAGATTTTATTTAAATTTTTATGTATGCCTAGGCTAAAAAATACTCTGCCTGTAATAGCATTGTTGCTAATGGGATCTTCACACTAATTCCATGCACACAAGGAGAAGAATGAAATGGAAATAATGACTCATGATAGTAATTTGTAGCTCAATGTGAAATCTTTTGGCAGGATGTGTGTTCCTGTATCCCATAAACAGAGTTAAAAGCTGCATTGTATTTATATCCAGAGGGACCAAACTAATGTATTAGCAAATTATAATAAGTGGAAAAATGGAAAGAGGGGGCTAATGTTGGCAACTAAGAATCACAGAAATCAGAGAAGTGCTCGTTATATGTCGGTTTCTAGACTAATGAGTGCTAGAGTTAGCTAACAACAGGCAAATTACTTGAATGTAGAATAACTGAATTTTAAAAGCAAAATTAATCTAAATAACCCTTTTAAGCTTGAGTTACTTACCATTAAGTGTAGCGCATTGTAAGTTTTGATGCCCTGAGGTTTCTTTGGTTATTAAAAATGTAAAGTGCTGGAAATCAATAGGACACATTGGTCTCATTATTCTTCTAATCCATGGCTAGAGATACCGACAAGATGACTATTAAAACTCTAATTATATTTATTCATTTATTCTAATGTCATACATAGGTATGAATAGGATGTATCTGAAACACATAAATAAGAAATATACAATATAAAATTAAATGTCATTAAGAGAAAGGTATTTACTATTCTTTCCCAGGCCTGGGGCTCATGCCATGCTGCAGACAAGGAAACTCACTGATTGCCTAATTTGAGGAAGCATACTAAATGTGTGTTGGCCTTAGTCTTGACTGGGGCACTGTGCTGACTAGAAATACATTCTTCTCTTTTTCTCTAAAGCATGTACTTTCTGACATATAGGTTCCATTTACTCTTTCATGACTAAAGCTGTCTACAAATATTTGATACTTGCTCTCATTCTGAGCATAGGGTAAGAATAAAATTTTTACTTGATCATGTGTCTGGCATTGGCAAATAGAATATAAGTAGAACTAATGGGTGTCATCTACAATGAAAAGTTTTAAAGAGCCAGTGCCTATTTTGCCATGTGCTAAGGATTCTTTTTTTTTTTTTCAATCTACAGAGGAAAAAAAATGACTCTTCAGCCTGGGTCCTGCAAAATAGACCAACAAAATGTGGAGCTGAGCTCCTTCCAAACTTTGATGCTCATAGGGTGAGTGAAAAATAAACCTTTCTTGGTTTAAGTCAATGATGTAGTACTATTGTTTCTTATCTCCACATAACTTAGTTTCTCCTAAATGATTTAGTTACATCAGATTCTCCAAATTTTGCCCAGAAACTTCTCAAAATCCTCTCAGCCCTTCTTTTTTCTGGCCTTTTCTTCAATGACTCCCACACTTTGTTCTATATTATTGAGCCAAAAGTATATCATGATAATTGCCAGGCATATTAATTGTGCTTATAACAGACCAATCTACTGAGGGCATTTTAGAAGGTCAGTAAACAGATTTATTATCCACCATTCAGGAAATACCAAAGTAATTCAAAAGGCCACATCAGAATCTCAAGAAAGCTTTTTATTTGCTCTATTTCCCTAACTAAAAACTTTTCCTAAATTATCAAATTTTAATATGTATAAGGCTATATTTTTCTTACTTGTATGTTTTTTTCTGTTTGAACAGATAAAGTAGCATGCATATTATGTTTACAGATTTTGAAAATATATTATTTTCTGATGCATAGTGATATATTTTCCTCAAATAATTCTTTCAACAATATTTGTATGCCTTCTACATTTCAGGCACTTGCCTAGGTTAATGGAAATAAGGCAATAACCAAATTAGATACCGCTTCTGCCTTCATAGAATGAACTATCTAGAACAAGTGAGAGTCATTAAATAAATAGATATATGCTCTGTCAAATGATGATAAGTGCTATCAAAAAAATAGCATGGTAAGGGGAAAAAGGAATCTCTATAATACAGCATGGGAGAAAGAATAGAACAGCTCTTTTATAAAGGTCATTTAGGTAACTTCTGACATTAAGTCAACTTTTGAAGAAAAGAGTTTGGAAATTCTGAAATTTTTGGAAAGCACAAATAAATACATAAAACAAATTTAGAAAAATTTAAAAAAACAAAGTAAAATTTAATAGATAATAAATCTATTTTATTAATAATATATCATTAAAATATTTTATTTATATTAATACTTTTCTCTTAAAAAGGCTGGAGTACATGCGAAACTCTTAACACTGGATGACTCTTAAAAGAGGAATAATGAGAAACATTTGTATTTTGCTTTTTACATTTTGTATTACTGAATATTTAGACCAAAAACTCATAAGAGTTGAAAATATTCTTCTGCAGGGTAATCATCGATGGCTTTATAGCATTTAATAATACAGCTAATTAGCTAAAATAAAATTTATTTTATTAAGCTACCATTATTGGATATTTAATCTTTCCAATTTTGGGGTGAATAATATGATTTTAATGTTTTTCATGATAAATATATAATATACCAGCTACATTACAAGCTAATTAGACTTTCATGGGCTATCTTGGTAATATATAGTATTGTATTCTATGGGAAAATTGTTTTATGTATTCCAAACTATTTACGTAAAAAGTAAACTTGGAAGCATAATACATGTTCTACTTGTGTGCTTTCTCTATAATTAAGTATTTGCACTTGAATCACTTCTATATATTGCTTGAATATGGATTTTATATTTTTGTTAACCTTTAAATGCATTGGGCCACTTTGAACCTTATATGAAGCAGTAAGTGTTGTTTTTTAAAATACTTTTAGTAGTGAATAAATAATAATAAATTGAACACTCAAACCACTATTGGGAGAAGAAGCAGGAGGTAAACTGAGAAAATACATCAAGGAAGTCCATGATTGAGGCAATTGTATGGCATGCGAGCTTCAACATACTAAGAAACTTTCTGTGATAACCAGTCTCCACTCCTGGGCTAATTTGATTGTACATTTTTGTGTTTAAAAGCATCTGGAACTACTTTTTGCATAATGCTTATCACATTGCACTGAAATTCCTCTGATTTAGTATCTCCCACTTATCTGCAAAATTCTTAAAATCAGTGACTACATACCTTGTCTGTGAAATTGCTACAAGTTAGCAGTGTCCAGAGCACATCAGCTCCTCAGGAAATGTTTACTGACTTGAAATAAGACCACTTGAGGGATGTCATGGAGGATGGTATGAATACTGACGTTAGAATAATATAAAAGCCTTCCAGAGGAAAGTAAAATTTGTAGAGGAAGGAAAAATGGAAAGAACGGCATCAGGTCTGGAAAAATCCATTTTCAGCACTTCAGTATCCCATCAATAGACAGAACAATAGAGAAAATATTGAAGTTGTACCTATGCTTCTTTAACACTGAAGAAGAGATAAAGGAATCTCTCTTCTTTTTTGACAGTGATATCTTCTCTCCCTCCATGAAGAATAGTTCTACCATATATAGGAAATAGTTTTCATTCATAATACTCTAGCTAATATTCTAAAGCTTCCACTTTCTCCCTCATCCCTTTCCACCAACCCTACTCCTTCTGTATGGATAAATTAAAGATGGT
>NW_024349797.1:9853697-9903934 GCF_902729225.1 Pteropus medius
CATAATAAGGAAATGATGTGATATTTCCATTTCAGATATTGACCTAAATGGCATGATAATGATAACTTGTTAGTGCCATGAATGTGTGTGTGTACATGTATATAGACAAACACTATTTAGAGATATGTGATACATCAGTATATATTGCCAGGATGCACATATAAATGAATTTCAGAACAAAAACAACAAACTTTTAAATATTAGGATACATTCATAATTAGATACAGTTTAAAATTTTTAAAAA
Source organism: Pteropus medius (assembly GCF_902729225.1). Lineage (NCBI taxonomy): Eukaryota > Metazoa > Chordata > Mammalia > Chiroptera > Pteropodidae > Pteropus > Pteropus medius. The sequence goes on from NW_024349797.1 coordinate 9,853,942, forward strand.
AGGATATTTTGCTGTTTTAAATTTTGATATTGAAATTTATTTAAACAGATCCTTACACATTGAATTATAAACACAGAGTTATAGTCAGAGATCTTGCTGCTTAATGGTCCTTTGGTCCATGTCGTTACCATCTGGACTATATGAATTGTCAAGTGGGGAAGGCTCTCAGCAAGTAAAATGTCATTTGCCTGGCTACTTAGGACGATTTTCTGTAAACTGAGATTATGCCTATCATCACTTTCCTCAACAAAATAAGAATGTCTGGAAAGAGCCAGACTCATAGATCTTTAAATTTCTAAAGAGATTACATTCTTTTGTTTTGTTTCCTGCAAAAGCTTAGGTTTATGCTTATGAGCTTACTTCAGTTTATTTTAGCTCTTGGTCCTTTAGAACTGAACTGGCTTGGACAGGAATAATCAACAAGTCATATCAGAGAGGAAAAAGAGCAGGACAAGGTGAGAAAGCTTAAGGCCATTCCTTTATGTGCTCCCATACAACCATTCTCCTCCATGTCCTTTCATATGTGTTTTAACGATGTGAAGACTGCTGATAAATTCTAGCAGTCTCCACTGGACAGTTTGTTCCAAAGAAAATCTAAGTTGTTTAAAACATCCCATAGAAGTTGATCCATAGTCAAATTTCATGTAATATAATTTTATGAATTTTGTTACAGATTTCTAAGTTCCTTCTCTTAATAGACAATATGATGCATTTCAACTTGTCAAAATGAGTTTTCAGGTGAGGTAAAGTTACTAAAACTAGGAAATGGAAAGAAATTCTAGACTGAATATTGAATTTTATGTTTACCATAAAATTAGGGCCTATTAAATATTCTGTCATTTCTAAATTTCAGAGTACATTACACATTTTAATCCTGTTGCTCGTGTAGAAATAATAGGGAGCATTTCTGAGCATCTACTATATGGCATGTATTGTGATCATGTATATTATTTGCAAGGTGATTAAAAAATTTTACAAAAGGGAAAATTTTACTTAATTTTACAAATTAAGTAACTCAGCTGCCCTGAAAGCTTATGAGGAGAGTATGAGCTGAATTTTAACTGAATAAGTGTCTACTAAATAAGTGGGATTCTCAATGTCACATAGCTAAATTATAAATATATCATTCTCTGTTCCTCTGTCCATTCACATCTTTAAAATTTAATTCAAGTTCAAAATTCAGATCACTTTAATCTTTAAATTTTCTGGACTCTAAGAGTTCATACAGCCTGTGATAAACAATCTGGATGTTCCTCAGATCCTAGTGATTGGGATTTTCCATAACATGTGATTGAGAAATGATAATTATCATAGATATTTGCATCATTTTGTATCTAAAATGTCAACAAATCGTATTTATGTACTTTATTTATATTTTCATCAGAATATTGTATAACAGCAATTCAATTTTTTTTCTTATTCCTTCTTTTCTTTCTTTCATTATCTTTCCTTTCCTACCTCTCATTCTTTTTTCTTTCTTCTTACCCTTCTCCCACATTCTCTCTCTCTCTCTCTCTCATTCTTTCTTTTTCTCTCTATTATCCTCTTTATTATGAGTGTGTGTGTGTGTGTGTGTGTGTGTGTGTGTGTGTGTGAGTACACACATTTTAATCAAGGCAACGAAAGCACAGATTTTCTAAATTAATATAAATTAGAGTGTAAAGTAATGAACTTATGCCCACTCTTCTGTTAAAGCATATTATTCACTTTGTATAATTTTTAAATGTTTTCATTTGTATTATTACCAAGTTTCTTGAGTTCAAGTGCAGATCCTTCATGTTCCTTTTGTAATAGAATAAATGGAAATGGGGTGGAATTGAAATATATTCTATGTAAAGAGGTTAAACATTTCTCAAAGAGCCAAAAACTCATATTATTTCTCTCAAACTGTAGTTGGAGGTTTTTTGTTTTTTTCTTTCTTTCTTTCTTTTGTTCTTTCTTTTCTTTCTCTCTCTCTCTCTTTTTTTTTTTTTTTTCCCCAATTTAACTCTCATTTTGGAAACCTCTCAAGGAAATTCCAAAGTACCCTCTCATCCTCTGGTCTTTCTGGAAGAGGATTAAGAGTCTGAAGTAAGTAAATGAAATTTAGCCAGCTTCAGAAAAGAACGTAGCTTGGATCTTGTTCTCACGGCATAACAACACAGAAACTGGAATAATTATTTGCTCTCAGAAACTTTCTTTCAGGGATCATCCTAAAAAGTTTCAACTTTCACCAAACCATTATAAAGGTATTTCAACCTGCAGGACCTCCTCGCTTCTGTTATAAATCACCTAGAGCTGGAAATTGTCTGAGCCTAAAAAGACACTTTAAGCAGCAAAGCCAGACATTTCTTATTCGATTTCCTGAAAACTCAGACTTTACTAAGGTTTGGCTTTCATTCCTTCCACCCTGGTGAATTTCCAAAACTTTCAGATTTATATCTCTCATTGAAGATAAAGTAGCAGCATATCAGATTTTTCTTCTCTAAAGAACAATTTCTAATCAGGAACTTTTTAACTATAAACCAATTGGAAAAATATTTAGGCCAGCCCCTACGTTTGGCATTTTTCCATCAGCTGAGAGCAGGCTTCCACACTTTAGGTGAATAAACACTATCTCTGCTCATGAGTGAAGGCTTTGATTCAAGAACTGGGACTTCAACTCCCCTCGCTATAAAATGTGACCTAAGTCACACTCTTCCCAGGAATGCTTTGCTATCTTGATCACATTTTCTCATATGTGTCAGGACAGTCAACAGGAACATATATCTCAATTCTGGCTTTCTGCATTTATATGTCTTATCTAGAAAGGTGGAAAAGACTATTATTGTTTACCTTCATCTGTGGTTTAATATTTGTCTTGAAAAAGCCAATGGTTCTTATAGACGTAGAAAAGGCTTTATAAGTATAGAGAAGAGGTAATGATAATAATAGCTGACATTTATTGATGACTTGTCCTGTGCCAGCCACTGTATTAAGTGGGTAGAGTAATTTATCTTTAACTTGAATCAACTCAACAATCTTATGAATTGTTATCCTTCTTGTTTCTGGAAGGAAAAACTTAGAGAGCTTAGGAAACTACTCCAAAGTTTCCTAGCAAGAAAAAGGTAAAATTAGAATTCAAATGTGAATTGATTTGGTATCAAAAGCGTTGACCTTAAATATTAATCATATTACATTCTGATAATTGAATTGTAAATGTTCTTGTTTTGCTATATCTGAGATCATATAGATTCAACATTAGTCAACATAAAAGAGGTAAAAGGAAGAAAACACTAACTAATTTTGAAAAATATTGTCCTCACTGACACTAAACCTATCTAAAAGGCCAAAATAGGTGTTGAAAGAAAATGATAAGTGGACTTCAACTTGGAATGTTTTATTGAATTCCATAGAGAATTACTGAATGCATTCCATATTTAAAAAACATATAAGACTATCACTTTATATGCCAATATTAGTGAACAAAATATCTCAAATTATTTTAAGAATACCTGACACAAATATGTAAAGATTACAGTCATCATATTATTTTCTGCCAAATCCATGCTGAAATATACAGTGGGAAACTACCTCTTCCTCTATATAAAAATATTTTTAAAGTTTCAAGGTAGCAAAGATTAACATCTACTTTTTAAAAGTTATATTCAAGGGAAACATTCATATGAAACCAATATTACTTTCCTTAGAAGCATAAAAGGTCAAAAGAATAGTTTCTGAACCAAAATTTTCCTGGGGATCAGGGGTTTCCACATTCCTCTCTCAAATAGAACAGAACCCAAGAAATGACAGAAGTGTTCTCATCTCACAGTTTTCATCTTAGCTTTGAACCTTTCTATTCTTTTCTATAAAAATTCAGGAACATTAGAAAGCATCTGATATTTAATCATTTAACAGTTATCAAGAGTGAAGCTGTCTCCATCCATTAACTCATTACAACATCCATTAGAAAATAGTGCAAAAAGAACAAATAAAGGGAAATCCACTTCAGAGAGGGTATTCAGGCACTACTTGGCAAATGAAAGCAAGATTTCTTTCATTTGTGCACCAAAGTTACAACTGATTGACCTGTGTTCACTGTCAGTTCTCTGTAAAGGCCACCAGAATAACATATTGATCAAGCAGATCTGGATCAAGCAGAGCTGAATTTCTTACTTACTAATGGAAAGTAAAGAACTGTCTTGAGTGAGCCATAGTAATGTCTCAGAAGGGAATAGATGAGGGATAGATACTTACAGGTTCTAATGGCTTAAGGTAAGCTTCCAATATAGTTATGACTGAGATTGGACAACGTTCTTGATTTAAGAGTTTAGAACTGAAGGTTGAAGAGTGATCTCATAAACATTTGTCCAGTTGAGCCATTTTTTTTCTTTGTTAATAGATTATTTACCCAGATGAGTAAGTAATATATTGTCTTGAAAAATGAGGCTAATTGAAAAGTTTATTATACAGATAAACTCATTTTGAGGAAGTTCTTGATTTACTCAATGAAACTATTGTTCTGAGAAGGATTTTGCAGACTTATTTTTTGGGGGACAAAAATTTCAAGAACGAATGGTAGAGTCATGTTTTTATAAGTGGCCTGTCTTAGTCAATTTAGTCTGCTGTCACCATAGACTGGGTGCCTTAAGCAACAGAAATTTTTTTTTCTTATAGTTCTAGAGGCTGGAAAGTCCAAGATCCATATGTTAACCAACTGGGCTCCTGGTGAGAGCCTTTTTCCCTGCTTTTAGACACAACCCTCTTTTCTTTATTCTCACATGGTGTAGAAAGAGATCATCTCTCTCCTGCCTTGTCTTATAAAGTCACTAATCTCATTCATGAAGTCTCCACCCACATGACCTAATTACCTCCCAAAGGCCCACCTCCAAGTTATACATATCACATTGAGGATTATAGTTTTAACATAGAATTTTGAGGGGAAACAAAGTTTCAGTCCATAGCATGGTTGTGTTTCTTAATCTGAGAGGTAAATTATGGGATTATAAACAATTTTTGTTCTTAACATAATATCTCACAATGACTAAATATTTTCACATTTAAAATATTTTAAGATTAAAGTTAGATGGCTAGGAAAAAATAAAGAAAATTAAAAAAAATCTCTGATAATAGCAACAAATATTTTTTTCACTTTTAACTAGTTTTAGACAATGTACATTTATCAGTACATTTATAAAATACAATAAGGAGAGTACTATTAAAATACTCATTTTAAAAAATGAAATATCTGAGTCTCATAAAAGTTAAATAATGTACCAAAATCACCTGCTGGAAAACTTTAGAACCAGAATTATATCTTGGATTCTTGGCTCCAGACCACATATAAACCTATACACTAAAAATAACACCAAACCCAAATGAGACAGCTTTGAAAAAAGAATATTTAAGGGTCCATTGTGCTGATATAAGAGCAAGGGATAAATTTAGATTTGCTTATATAGATAAACCTTATTCTGATTCCTCTGATACAAATATATTCCCATAATTCCTTTACCAATGAATTTCAAATTTTAACTATTATTCGTAAAATTTACACATCAAAGATAATTGATAAACTGATAATTACATTAAAATGAATAATAAGTTAAGGCATCGTCAGCAATAGCAAACTTAAAATCAGTTTTCACTTCTCTGGCACCATGGCTGTCAAACTTTTTTGCCTCATGGGTACTGGGTTTGAGTGAAAGATCTCAGGGTCTGTCTACCTCACTTGTTCTTCATTTTTCTATGGTGATGATGAGGGTGGAGGAGAGCAGTTGTGTGCTAATCATATAACTCCTTGTCATGCATACTTTATAAAAGATAAAGTGAAAATTAGCAATCGACCATCAGAAATAATCCAAAACAATATAAAATATTTATTGATACCAAAGTGTCCTTCACAATAAGCATGAAGATTCTATCTATTTGCTTGTAAAATTTTTGAGGTAGCTGGATTTCATAAAAGGACAGTGAATTAGAGAATTCATTATACTTGGGTAATTTGCGAGACTTTTAAAAAAATATTTGTATTTAGAAAGTTGAAAGTTTTAATTTAATAATTCAAAAGGCTAATGGTAAAGTACTTTTGAACATATATAAAATAAATGTCTTTTTGTGTCATTTTCTCATGAGATCTGAAAATTTTAATTTTTTTTTTTAGAGTTAATATCATCTACCCAACCTTAGACCACATTTTGAGAAGAATGGTTGGAAAGATATCAAGACTAACCCACAAAAAGAAAAAATAATGATAGATAAAGTTAAGGAGGGACATTTGGGGATTATGGGGAAATTTGATATGAATTATTGATATCTAGTAGTCAGGATGAAGACATTTGGACCTTAGGGAGAATTTGAAAGAAAAATTTAAGAGATAAAGAGAAATGCAACAGTAATGTCTACTTTTTTCTAGACAATGTATGTTAATACAACCTTTATTTTTTTTTATTTTTAAAAATTACAAGTGAAAAAAAACAGAGAAAACACACTCAATCAAACTTAAGTTACTTATGAAAAGTTACTTAAGACCGTGATTGATAAGCAGAAGTTACTTATCAATCACAGTCAGATACAAGATTTATTCTACCCTACACCATGTCTGTATCATATCCTTAGAGGGCAGACATGGCCAATCAACAAAGCTATTAATGATATAAGAACTGCACAAAACACTAGATTAACCTGACTAATCGATTGAATTTTGACTTATAAATTCACTCAAAATAATAGGTTAGTAACCTCAAATCAATAAACTAGAATTAATTTGCACTTTTTCTACACCTTATATAAATGAACTTGGCTCAAATGCTTTTGCTTAATGGCAAAAAGTTATATAGAGATGATAATTACTAAGAATCATATTTAATGAATATCTTTGACGATTTCTCTTAATAATATAAAGCTAAATTTAAACACTAAGCTGGTAATATTTATGAGATATGTTTACAGTTATACACCACATATAACCATGAATTTTGTTCTTGCTCTAAAAAATATGCAAGCTGAAGGAAGTAGAAATTTGAAACATTTCAGATATTACTTGTCATTCTCCAATTGTTCAGAGATGAAACATATTCAGTGTTTTTTTTTCCAAAACGTTAGAGTACATTTTTTGTAGTTACTCAAAAGAGTGCAGTAATTGAAAAACTCATGATATGACAATATAATATTTAAGTTCTATTCAAACATATTCAAATTGAAGGGAATGATGGGGGACTTGCTATTTCTTTCTTTAAGAACATATTAAAACCAGATCTCAAAGACATCAACTTGAAAATAAATTAGTTCATGTGGCTGTGTTATCAAACAGCCTTGATCAGCAAAAATTGGGAAAAAACACATTTGCATAGCTAGCAATGAATGAATGTGGTCTAATGTAGTTTGTAAGACATTAAGATGATAATTTAAAGAAATTAATGTTAATTTCAAGTTATTCAATAACTAATATTTTCCCAAGGAGAAAAACAAGTGCATAGTAAACTGTTTAATTTTTTCCCTTCTCATTTTGTCTCTTTCTAAACAGTACTCTGAACAGTATCAATGGCTTACCAATTAGAATATATGAGACCCAATTCTGGGACTTTTTTTGAGCTGTTGAAGGAGACACCTTCTTCATTTATGCTGACAATGAACGGAAAAGGATCCAGTCCTGGGTTCTTTTGGGAAAATAGGTAGGGGGGAGCATGCTTTAGCAGAGAGCCAGCCCTAGGTTGGCCAAGTCAAAAGCAGAGAGAGCAACTAAGTTCAGTTCACACCATTTGAACTTTAGATTAAGGCTCCCCTCAAACTAGGGGTACACCCGGAATGTTTGTTTGCATGGAACAATACCTGCTCTTTTATTCCTTTCCTTAATTAAAATTTCCTATTAATGACAACCAATGCCATCCTGCCTGATACATAGTAAGTCTTTATCTTAATCAAGTTCACTGAAACAATGAATCATAGAACTTAGATGTTGAAAATTAATATTTGATTAATATCCTTTTTCTATGTGTATTATGGACTGGAAGTGTCCTCCCAAAATTCATATGTTAAAATCTTAACTCCCAAATGACTGTATTAGAATGTAGAGCCTTTGGGAGGTGATTAGATCCTGAGGATGGAGCCCTCATGAATGGGATTAATACTCTTATAAAAGAGACTCCAAAGAGTTCCATTGTCTCTTTTGCCATGTGGGGACACAGAAAGAAGACAAGCCATTTATAAACCAGGAAACAGGTTCTCACATGGACATCAAATCTGCTTGGCAACTTGATTTTTGATTTCCCAGCCTCCAGAACCATGAAAAAATAAGTTTCTGCTATTTAGACCACCTTGTTTGCTATTATTGTTATAATAGCCTGAATAGATTCAGACAACGTGTTTAATTCCTATTCTTCTTATAATATTCTGTATAACAATACCATTGTTCAATTTTACAGGAGACTGGCCAAGCCAGCCTCACAGGAAAGATGATTTATAGAAAAACAAAGGAAATAAAGTTGGCTAAGAGGGATGATTTCATGCAGAAGGAATAGAAATGCAATAGATTTCAAATGGCAAGTTCCCTTCATTGCTCAGATATTCGAAAGAGGTCCTGAGTTGCTGCCGTAGAGGGAGAAAAACCAAGAATAATAAGAAATGAGCTTAGAGAGGGAACAGGAAGCCTAACAGCATAGCAATAATCAATATTCAGATAAAGTTCCCTCCTTGAGCACAATTATTAAATAATGGAGGCAATAGGAGTCAGAGTAAGATTGTTCAACTAGATTCAGATATTTTTAAATCAGAATCTGGAGAAGAAAGCTAGGGAACAGGCCACAATAAAACAGGAACTGATATCAAGAATGCAATTCAGCTCAGAAACTTTATGAAGAATCCACTGCCACGTGCAATCACTCAGCCAGGACAAAAGAAACTAAGAGTTGGGCTGGCGAGTCATTATTTGAAGGGTAATTGTAGTTCTTCAAAGCAAGGGCAAGACTTTTGGTATGTTAAGAAATTTCATAGGTCAGGTCAGGCATAGTGAAGTTCAAGAACATAGACTGGAGGAAAGAGGATGATTGAGGTCCTCAAAAGTTTTATCATTACGTATATTTTCCCTTCATCTGGCATGAAGTATCAATCCGTGTGCTATTACAGGATATTGATGGTAAAATTGAGAGGAAAAATATACAAACGTACCCTCACAGTTTTCAGATCATGGTCAATGTAGTCATCACATGAAATGTATATGTTTCCTGAGATCACCCACTATCTTGATATAATCACAAGCAGAGGGCATTGATTTGACAAGGAAGAAAATCTAAAGAAGCATCTGTAGAACTTTGATACCTTTGAACTTGACAGTCTCTCCAATATTTATCACTTTCTTTGACATAGTCCTTTCAGATGAGCCAGTGTTAATAAAGATATTGGTAAGTAGAAAAACTCCATAAGGAAATCAACAAAAATTTTTAAAACAGAGATAGGAAAAAAAGAACAAATGCCTTAAAAAGTGACATCTATTTTTCATCAGATAACCAACAAAATGAACAGCTAAATTGCAAGAAACAGTTAGTGTGTATGAGTAATAATTATGATGTGAACATGAAATGGATGATCAAGAAATTTTGTACATAGTCATGGCAGGGTTGGGAAAGGTGAGGAGAACTCGTATATAGAGAAACACAAGAATATATAAAGAGCAAAACAATTTGAATTGTGTCAATTAATGAGATTTTAAAAATTACTAACAGACACGAAATTACCTAGTTTTATTAAGAATTATCTCCCTTAGGCATAGGGTAACATTGGCCTTGCAACACTGGTTAAGATAGATACAACTATGACTTGATTTGACTAATGAAATTAAGCACAAAATGGAATGTGGTGTTTCTTTAAGAACTTTTAATGTGGCTTTTAAGAAATGGTTTGATTTGTCATGTCTGTCTGGCTGACTGTCTGTCCATCTCTCTCTCTCTCTTTTACAATAACTATGAACATTTTGGATGTGGCTCCCTCATCAGCTTGTATTGCAGAATGATGATCATATGGAAAGCAGGAGGCAGCCTACAAGAGACAAGAGGAAAGAAAAAACACTTTGGTCATTTTAGGCCACTGATACTTTAAGGTTGTCTGTTACTGCAGCATAACTTAGTTTTATACTGTCATAGAAAACCATATACTCATCATAAGCTGATTATTTCCTTGTACTACAATTGTGATAATAAAATACAAGAAAAGATCTATCTAAAGGTAAAAATAAATAAATCTGCCCCTTAGATGACCATTCTTTGATTTAATAAATATATCTTTCCAACTTGGCTAATGTGTATCATACCACAACCACCCCCTCACACACACCAGATACACAATAACAATGAAAACAGAAAGACTAAAATAATTCTCTTGGTAATGGTTCTTTTATTAAAGACACAAAGTGAAAGAGCATGAGTAATGTCTGCTATCAAAGAAAAAGATTAGATTCAGTGTCAAGAATATTAGAATTGTCACCCAATGTAGTCAAAGTTTTATGTATTAAAAAAAAAAAAAAACAAGAAAGAAGGAAAGAAAAAAATCATCTCCTGAACACGTTTCTGTCTACTTTTATTTTATGTACTAGTTCTCTCAAATATCAAGGTTACTATTTTCTTTCTCCAATATTTATGGAAAATTTGTACAGTTCTAGCAGAAAAGCTGTAAAAATTTGAAAACATAATATAAAACTTCCCAGGTCTCTGTATCGCCAAAAAAAATACACAGAGCTATATTTGTTAGACTATCAAGTTTTGTGGTTTTGAGAATTAGAGTGTACCTGCCTTGGCCTAATGAAAGATACATAAAATGGATGCATCATATAATTTTCCTAACACAGAGATAAAACAAGGTACTGACATTCCCAGAGCCAACAAAACAAACTTCAGTTCTAAAGGTTATGGGCATTTGTCTTGGCAGTTGTTCTTTGGAGCTCATGAAAATATATTTTAACTGATAACATAAAGGAAAATAAGTTTTTCCTCATAAAACATTTTAAAAATTTCATTAGAGGAACAGATGTGAGATTTAGACTGTGATTGACAGACACTTTTCTCCTATGTCCCTCTTGTCCCAGGGACTAAGAAATATACTGCTGTGTTTTCTATTGTATTTTATTGTATTTTAATTAATAATTCAGTGGTTCTAAATTTATCATACTTTTCCAAATCCAATTAGGGAAATTTTAATCAAGTCTTTTTGAAGAAGTTTGGGAATAACTATAAATAGATATAAGAAATACAATAACTTCTCATCTTTTAGATTTTGCCGCAATGAGATAAGAATCTAACAACTTGATAAGTTAATGTCTAATAGAGCTTGTTGTCAGCTTGCAACTCTGAACTCCTCAAGATGCATCACTTTCTACTTTTTTTTTTTCCTGAGTCATAATTTTAGAACTAGCATCTTATCAGAAAGACTAGAGATGTGAGCATTATGTTTACATAATACCAAGAATTACTGGGTTCTGTGGTGCAGGTAGAGTTTTATTTAAAGAAAAAAATCATTAGATTTGGTAAATGATCATTAAAGAAATATTTTTTTTTCTCTTATTTGCACTATACACAGAAAGGAAACTTAAGTCTGATAATTTGATGCTAACTTTACTATCCGATTTTTTTTTTTTCATTGAGAGGTCACATTTTTAAAAATAGAATATCCAGATGATTTCAAAGTTATTTATCCAGAAAAATAAAGATTGGAAATATCTAGATAATAAGATTGTTTTAAAGTGATGCTTTTTTTTAAAGAAAAATCAAATTTTAAAAATAATATTTCAAAAATTGAAGAATAAAAACCTGTATTGTTGTCCCAACACATCTAGACCAACTAATTCATGATTATTTTCCTTCATTCACTCACTCAACACATAATCAGTTACCATTTGTGCTCTGTCCATAGGACACAAAATTTAATCACTACAAATCTATGAAATCCCTGCCTGGAAACAATTTACATTCTGATGAGATGTTAGACAACATAGAAATAAAAAAAAAATATCTAAAAATCACTAAAGGGAAGGGTTCACATGCCAATATGTAAGCTCATTCAGAGGATATTCTTAAAAAACAAAAATAAGTGAAGTCGTCTATTGTTGGCAATAGAATTACCATCTACTCCCACATCTTTTCTCTCTAAAAGTAAGAACTAGATCAGTCTCAGGGGCTGTTGCATGCCCAGACCCTGGTACGATATCTTTCCCTTAGTACGTAACATGTTTGTTGAATGTGTGACTACATGAACACCATTTGTTTGTTTGTTTTCTTAGTTATAGCATTTTTCCCTATTATATTGTCAATTCACAGTGCTTGAAATGCATGATGAAGTCTGTGTAATGCTCATATAGCAAAGAACTTATGGGAAGTAATTTACAAAATTATATAAAAAATTATATGTGTCTAAATATTAGCAGTGGCTCCTCAAATTTAAACACCATGTACTTAAACGTAGACTTAGAAGAATTTAAAGATCTGTGACTAATTTGGATTTCACCTTTGACACATATGATATGACGTTGGGAGTCCAAGTTTCCACACGTGCTGAGTATATTGATTCTCCCTTCCTTTTGTGCAGTTACATTCTAAATAACTTAATTACTATTCAGAAATTATTACTGTAAAATGATACCATTTAATGCATTGTTTTATATTTACTAATATTTTCTTTAATTATGGGAATAATTGCAACATGCTTGGAGCATTATAATTCTTCAGGAATGATGATTTTCGAAATGGATATGATAAAGCAGACATTGAAATTTCTCTTGTAATGATATAAAAGTTTTACTAAGTTAAGCAGTTATAAGATTGAGTGAACCTGCTTCAGTATAAAGTGTGATATTTGGATTAAAGTATACTGTCTCTATTTCAGTGCCTTTAGAATTGCTGAATTCTTTTTAGATGCTTCTTAAATGATAAAACACAAGTATGTTTTTTCACAAAGCACTTTTCCTTTCATACACAATGTCTTCACTGTAGCAAATAAATTGTTACCAGTAGTTTTCTGCACTGTTTCCTAACAGAGGATTTAAATCATCAAAATAGTGTCTTTGAAAGAACCATGTGATGTCCAGAAAGCCTTATGAAACTTTTTATGTCTGATTCAAGTACTTTTGAATGATAGGAATATAAATGAAAATCACTAAAATCTTTGTGTTTTGGATTAAATCTCTGAATACATGAATTTCAAGTGACATGAATTGACCCAGATAATAACATGGCTGGTTAATGCAATTCTCATTCACCCTTGTAAGTAAAATAATGTTTTTACATATTCCTAAAGAATCCTTGCTGCCGTGATAAAACAAAAACAAACATACAAAAAACTCCTCATCTTTGCCCACAATAAACAGCTCTGATGGATTTCTATACTTGGTCCTGAATACTTCTGTTTTATTGTCTTTCAATCCTAAGAAAAGGCATCTTATAAAGGAGCTGAAAAGGCAACAAGGAAAATAATACCCAAGTCGACCTTAATGGCAGATAATCACGGTCGTCTCCCATTAATTTGGTGGCCAAATATGTTGCATAACAATTTAAGATAATGAGCAATATTTATCACACTGTCAGTCATATTGATCTGTCTATAAAAAGTAAAATTTAATGTTCTTTGTGGCCATAAATAAGTTCATTTAAGAAAGAGAGACTGACATCTGGCTGATATACATTAAAAAGGTAAATTATAAGAGTCTCATCAACATCAAAATCAGTTTATTATAAATCAGATGAAAGTGTATTAAATCAGCACATCTCTGCTAATTATTTGACGTGTTAATGGTAAGTTATGTTTTTGATATTGGAGAAAAATATTCTTAATGTGGAAAAGTACAGGGCAGAAGAAAGTATCAGAGAAGGAAATTCGAAATCAGAAGTGATTATTGATGCTCTGGATTTACTTGATGAATCGTTATCCATCTATTAATTTATTCTGCTACTTTGCTCCTTTACTCAAAAATATGCTGAGAAAAATCACTTTATTAGGAAAAATATCCTTCCTAAGAAGATTTTCACATTACACATAAAATAAGAGAGAGAACTAAGTTACTATGGTGTTTTAGTTGCAGGGTACTATGATTCTGGAGCATAAAATTTTATTCCTGTTTTTGTCTACAATGTTTTTTTTTTTTTTTTTCTCCCTAAAGCCCACAAATTGGGCTTAGCAAGAGTGAATGAATGAAACTGTCTCAGCAAGGCATTTAACAAATGTGCATACAAAAAAAATTATTGAAGAAATTATCTAAAAGTTCGACAAAGGAAAAATAATTCCTCTCTTTTTCTCAGTGATATGGAGATTTGGGGCATAATAAGATTTGGAATAACTTAACCACCCTCATAAGTTTATTCGCTATAGGGCAAGAAATCTTTCTCCATAATGCACTGTGCATAGATTGTCAGGGCATCGGTAACTTCGTGAATGTCGAGGATAACGGTGATGACAAAGGTGATGAGGCCAAGGCTGGAGATAATAAAGGCAATATAAATTGTTGATTTTTAAAATCCAAATGGAAATATTTAAGTAAAAATTTCCCCCTGAAAATAAAATATCCACTATAATTGTATGGATTTGTTGGATTCTTTACCTGTAAATGTATGCACATTTTGCTGCAGTGTATGGTGAGTTAACCCCAGCATGCGTCAAAGACAAGGAAAAGTTGAGAACTAAATTATTGAAACTTTGAAAGCATTTCATGCAGAAACAATAGAATCTTAACCTTAGAAGTTTTGGACCTGCTGGTTTCACAAGCGAAACGAAACAGAATTTTCCAGTTATAGAATATTTCCCAACAGAGTACTAAAAATACTATCACTTAATATTTTTATGATGCATTATAGTTACACAGCTATTTCAAACACATTATTTCATTGACATAATATCACTGTTAGGTGGTTTTATTATTCCTATTTTAAAGATGGGAAAAATTGAGGCCTTTTATTTTAGTTATTAACTGTTAGTGGGGTAATTTGACATTATTAGGTTTAGTTTTAGTTTTTACTCCTCTGGTATGCTAGTAGATACAGGTGATATTCTACTGTGCTTCTACATGGTGTAGGGGCACAAGTAAACATATTTATAACAATGTATTCACATTAACTTTAACTAGCTATTTTCCTTTGGACTCTGGATTTCAATCCCTTTATCAGAATATTTAGGAATAAAATACTTAACATAATAAATTTTAATTATATCAGATAACCTAAAATCTGTGAGCAAGTCTTGCTTTTTTAAGAATGACTTATAATATTAAAAGGTACTTGTGAAATTTCTGTAAAAACAATAAGAGCATGCGAATCCCCAAATACATATGTCAGATCATCAGGTCCAATTTCATTATTTTTCACATTTCTGTTTATCTCTATGGCTCTCAGGAGTCTAAGCCTCAGTGGTCATCTATTTTTATCTAGTTTCTTTTCCTTATAATGGTCAATATATTAATCCAACCCAATCTATAGTTCACTTAAAACTTTTCACTATGCTCTCAATAGCTCCAACTGAATGATCAACAGAAATTATAACATCACAATTTCTTTTCAGAGCTTTCTATTCACTTATATGACTTCAACTGAAATCTGGCTGTTCCCTTGGAGACTTGCCTTGTAGGCTTCTGAGGCAGGGGCCTGTTCGTTACTTTTAAAATTAAAAGGAAGATGCAGAGATTTCCCATATACCGCTACCATCACTCATGCATAGCCTCTGCCATTAACATGCCCATCAAATGGTATGAATGGTTACAACTGACAAACATTGTCATCCAGACTCTGTAGTTTATATTAGGGTCCACTCTTGGTGTTGTACATATGAGTTTTGACAACTGCATAATGACATGGATCCATCATTATAGTCTCTTATGAAATAGTTTCACTAATTTAAAAGTCCTCCATGCCCTACTCTTTGCAACTATTGATCTTTTTACTGTTTCTATGACTTTGCCTTTTTTGTTTTTTTTTGTTTGTTTTTAATTTTTTTTGTTCTGTCAGACTCCTTTCAACTCACCACCAGATGACTGAAGTCATATTCTTTATTTACCATATCATTGTTTTTTCAGGCTAGTTTTCCCCTTGCATGTAGAAAAAAGGTAAACAAATCCACAAGTGGAATACATGTAAACATACTAAAGATGTCTTATTGACTCTCCAACCGTTTGCTCTATCATATATTCTGTTCTCCTTGTGGTCTTGCCAATTTCCCTGGTATTCATTGTAGACTATGGTCGATTTTCACAGTTTATTACTCCAACCTTTTCCCTATCTTTTTTCTTGGTAAGGTCAATAACCAATCAATATCCAGCTCTCCCAAATTGCTCAATATTTTTTTTTTCATCTCCTGTACTTCAAAACCACACTAATCTCCAAGGTAACAATATCAAGCCTAGTCTTCACTTATATTTCCTTTCCTTTTAATTCACCTACTGTAGCACCCTCTCTACTACAATTCCTCTATGTTATCTAGACCAGAGGAGGACACACTTTTTCTTTAGCAGGCTATGTAGTAAATATTTCAGACTTTGTAGGCCATACAGTTTCTATTACAACTACTCAAGTCTGCCATTGTAGAGTGAAAGAATATGCACATTTATTACTTACATGTAAAAATGAGTGTGGCTATGCGACTTGAAATTTATATTCACAAAATTCAACCTGGCACCCTTAAAAATGGTTTTCACTCGTAATATATGATTTATCTATATAAATGGCCAGTGTCACCCATGTAGATATTGAGTTAGTTGCTTTTAACTATGGATGATCACAGACAGGCAAGAGTAATAAAAAGACCAGGTCACAGGTGTTGAGAATATTGGTTTAAAAAAAGAAAAAATTATAATGATGGGTCAGCCAAGGAATCTAAGGTGCACAAAATCTAGTGACTGAGTCAATAAAACTGAGTGTGTTTATAATTACTGAGACTATTTTTGGAACCAAAAATAAAGTTTTACCATTTTTTAATCAGTTGGAAGCTCTTTAAAGGAGGGTTTGGCCTTCCCTGCTGACTTCGAAGAAGCAAGCTGCGATGAGTTCTATAGCTGCAAAGAAACAAATAAATTCTGCCAATAGCTTCATGAGCCTGTGAGAATACCTGGAGCTTCAGATGACACCGAACTCCAGTTAGAACCTTGATTGCAGGCTTGTGAACCCCTGAGGACAGGAACCAGCTAATCTCTGCTGGGACTTCTGATTCATTGGAACTATGAGATAATAAATGTATGTTGTTCTAAGTGTATACATTTGTGTAATGTCACACACAGCAGAAAAACAAATATAACTGTCAATGTTTTCATAATAAGCTGTATTAACTAAAATATTATTTGAATTCTCTTTTCTGTTCTCGTATCTGTACATTCTATCCTCATCCTCACCTTAGTGTCACCTCATATTACAGTGAAAAAAAAGGAAATTAACAGAGATAAATTATCACCACTTTGTACCACAACGTTGATCATTCCATTTGAAAACAACTACTTTTCTTTTAAAATGTAGGACATGTCCCTGTTCTTATGAAAACCCAGTGTCTCAATTAGGATTTCATTTTATTCGGTTATTACTCTCATATTCTAGGTGCTTATTTCTTCTTCTCCATTTATTTTTGTTGAAGTATCTCTAATTTCTATTCTATATATATGTGAGTAATATATGTATATATATGTGTATATGTATATATATGTATATATGTATTTACATACATGCATACACATATATATTGCATATGCATATATGCACACATACAAATATAAATTTCTGCATGCATTACTACATATATATGTATGCAATCCATTATATTATCCATCTATGTGGATGATGTGCATATGTATATATTAATACATATATTACCTAATATATAAGATATAAATTATATTTTATAATAAATTAGATATTCAAAGAAATGTCTATATCCATTAGCTCCACTTCCACTTAGTATTTCTCTAACATACATTTGGTACCCACTCAACTGAAACTTCTCTAGATCAAGTCACCAAGGATTCTACTCCTCCTAAATTCAATGGAAAGTATTCTGACTTCTTAGTGTTCTACCTCTTGGAAGCATTTGGCAATATGACTATCCTTCCACCCCCTTCCCATTACCAGTTTTTGAAACAATTTTTTCTTTGGGGGTCTCATGACACCAGAGGCCCTGAGATTAGTTGACTTTATTAGCCTCTCTTATTTGTGTATCTAACATAACTTTATTAGCCTCTCTTTTTTCTGTACCTAACTGCTAAATTTTGAGAGTGTCTCTGGCTCAGTTCTAGGACCTCCCTGAACTTTCTATTTAAATTAATAAGTTATTTATGATGCTTTTCTTTCCTCAAACTCTTTTTCATTCACTTCAAAATGAATCTCCTATCCATCTAATTCTGTCCATCACTGAAACCACCATCATATGGAGCCTAGACTGACTTTCATATTTCCAATTTGGCTATCTGACATTATATTTTTGGAATATATTATTTGTGAAGGTAAAGCCTGACCTATAACAATAATCTGAATTCTAATACTTTTATGTTTGCCCCCAAATACATACTCATGAGAATATGAAACTCAGTGCTTGTTTTTTAAAATAAAGTCACTGTAACTATAAAATCCATTCAGTAGCCACATAATAAAAAATTATCTCTATGAAATAACACACATACATTGCTCATTTACACAAATTACCTACTTTAATCCCTATTAATAACCTTGATGTTATAAATATTTTATTTTGCTCATGCTAAAAATTATGAAATCAATTCAAGTTTGTAAATTACTTGCATATGCATATCAAGGCCTTTGTCTCATAGGCTCATGATGTACTCAATAAAACTAAAAAATTCTAAGGGCAATGTCTATATCATCAGTATAGTAAATGTATTATGTATATGTATAATATCATATCTATAATTGCATATATGTATATAGAGATATATATATACAAATTATTAAGTACATCTATAGAAATATAAAGAAAAATAGATACAATAATCCATTATAAATTGAAACTAGTGTGTTTGTACCTGTGTGTGTGTGTATGTGTGTGTGACAGAGAGAGAGGAGAGAATATGTGTTTTATTAACTCCAGATTCAATAACTATGATTTTCAACCAAGCTACTTTACTAGGGGAATAATTTTTATTATATTAGTTGTAAGGTATTTAAATGATAAAATGGCTCTATATATGACAAATAGAAACTTGTCAGTTATAATTATTCTTGTGAACTGAGTGTTAAATAAGTTCTATATGACCTTTCTAAATGTCTAGAATATTGGTTATGGGTACAATCATTTCTACCTAGACATAGTCATTGATTTTTCAAGTATTATGTTATGCTAATGTGAAATGTTCCTTGTTCTCTCAAGTTATTCTAAGAAGCACTTGAAACAGTGATGAGCAAAATCAGTCTTCTATCAAGTACTCTGTATGGAAATTTAGAGAAAGATAAGGAAGGTAAAGGGTTCATGATTTTATGATAAAAGAAGTTATACTCTCCATCAGAACTTGAGAGAAATTCATTCCTGAAAGTAAATGATAATGAGATCTTGGGCTGAAAATCTGTAAGTTAAAAAGGTAATTAGCTTGTCTATTTTATTCACCTACAGGGGCAAAAACAATTCAGTTCTCACTGTTAAAATGGAAAGCAGTCATACTGGATTTGAAAACCTGACTTTTTAAATATTTATGAATATCTAAACCCTGCATACAAGTATAAAAGGGGGCACATATAATTTAGAAAACTTTCATTCAGCTAAATGACATCATTGTAAAATTTTTATTTCACTTGAAACACAGGTTAAAATGTAATATTTCCTATGTTACAAAAGAAGACATAAAATAAAAACATTGAAAATGAAAATACTTGTGTATTATTATTTTTTAAATGGAGCATCAGAATATCTTCTTAAGATTTATTCTTTTATTAGAAAATTTCAAATTAGAAATGCTTTTAGAGAAAAGTGCTTTGTATTATGCATTCTAAAGCAGTTCTGACTGTAACATAAGCAGCATTGTTCTCACACACAGCAGAGAGAATGTTTGTCTATGTGAACTCTAAACCAATCACTGGGGAAACATAGTTTGTTTAATGTTAATGAAAATCTTCATATTTGAATAAACATATTAGTCAATTATAAGAGTTTATATGTTACTATACTTTAAGAACCATTTCAGCATGGGAATGCCCAAGGAAAGCTCTGTTATTTATCAGCAAATAATGCTAGTCAGCCATATTTATAAATGAACACCCGTGTTCTGATAAAACTTTATTTACAAAAACAGGTAGTGGGTTGTAAGCTATAACTAATTATTTTTTAAATCATATGTTTGCAAAGTCAAAAAAAAAAAAAAGACCAAGTGATGTAATCAGCAGGACACTGATTACCTAAACTGCCTCCCTGATTTCTAGATATGAAAAGGAATAGAAGAGAAATTAACAAATGATAATATACATCCATTGGAAGGAGTTTATAAGCCAACTATTCATTTATTCCCAATGAACACTTAACTACTCTATTTCATTCTCAAAGATGACTATCCCACTTCAGCTTGAATATCTCAAGTGATAGAGAACTCAGTCCTAGAGTAGCATGTAGGTACAAACTATGTTTAATTTTTGGACAGTTCTAAATAGTAAACACTTTCGCTTATACTGTTCGGAAACAACTTGTAGTTATTGACTAGTGATTTAGTACGAACGAGCCTGTGATATTGCGCTTGCTTGAGATATGCATACGCTAATTTTAATTACTTAGTATTTTTAAAATTAAGGACATACACTTATTGGTAAAATGTTTTAGGTATAATTTTTTGGATTAAGAATCATATTAGGTAAAAATTGTTGAGCATTTATTATGTGTCAGACCCTGTGCTAGATATCAAAGGTAGAAAGACATCCCAGGGACTTACTGTCTAAGCTCAGGTTCTTGAACTCTGCTATATCTTACAGTTGCTCGTGGTACTTAAATGTACATAACTGTGATCCTCTGGAAAGATCTCTGCCCAGAAATTATTTTGCAATGATGCCTTACTCATTTCTTCATCACTTGTTTCTTATGTCACATTCTTTGTCACTCAAAATACTCTTCCATCTATTTTAAATTTCACCTTTTAGAGAAATCATGAACTGAGATAAATCTTTGCTATTTGTTTCACATTTCTTGTGATCCATTTTAATCAAATTTAACAGGATCAAAAATGTTCTAAAAGACCCCTTCCTAATTTGTCAAGAAGATTAAAGAGAATTTAGAAATATGTTTTTGCCAGTTTCAACAGGTACAGCTCTGGACATACATTAAAATATTATGTAAGTTGGTTTAGATATTTTTATTTCTGCTTCTTAAGATTTTATCGATGATCCTTCAATATAGGCAGCCCTAATAAGCCCCTCTGATTTTCTAGGTTTTACTAAGTTTATTTTGTTTATTCCAATGTCAAATTTAGAATTGATAATGTGTGATGAAATGCCTGTGATTTCCAGTTATCACGCAGGGCTAAAAGGTCACAGCTAATGCATGACTAAAGGGATTATCCAATTTAGAGTATGAGAGGATATACTTTTTCTAATCTTTCTTAAGTATAAAAAAAATACATCCAGACTGTGTTATCATCAGAAACGAGAAGGAAAAATATGGCGTGGAGGTGGAGTTATTAATATTTGGTAAAGATAAGTTACTATGTAAGGAATTCTACCTTTTGTGTTTTAAAACCCTGCTGATATTCACTCATCAATATTACTTATTTACTGCCAGAAATTTGGAAGATGGAGCATAATTTGTAAATTTGATTTTGTTTCACTATCAAAGAAAAAACAAAACAAAACATAACTATATTTAGTTATTTAGTTTGATGTTATCATTATGGGCACCGTGGCTTTCTCTGCTTTGTAGAGGTTATTAACTGTGACACTCATTACTGATAAAATATAATGAAGTCTTTGGGGGAAAAAAAGACTATGCGTTGTTATGCCTGAATTCATGTATTTGTTTACTTTCTTTTGTCTTTTAACGATTAGTCCCCAGTTTCATGAAAGGTTTTCTCCTTAATCAGTGAAAACATAACATATTGAAATAGGAAGAATAACACCTATTACTTTTCTTTATACATACTGAGCTTTTTGGAGGAAAGATACATAAAAAAAAAACAAAAACAAATATATTTTCAGATGAAATTTGTATTTGAAAGAGAAGTCCTGTGCTTTTTTCTAATTTTTGGCTTGCTTCTTTCTTTAGTAAACAATCCATTCGCTTATTATCTTTTACTCAAACCAAATTGAGTGTGCTCTATTAAGGTAGAAATTCTATTCAATAAAATTGGAAGCTTTCTCTATTATAATCTAAAATGGCCTCCAAGAGCCATAACATTCACTCTTTATGGTTTTTGACTCATATAAACCAGAAGCTAAAGGCTGTGTGTGTATCACAAATATACAGAGGAAAACAAACAAACAAACAAACAAAAAAACAAGATCTTTCTCAGTATGCAGCTGTAGGAGCCATTCTTGGGTAAAAGGAACATATTTCCATCCCATTTTCAACACTTAGAGATGTTTTTTTTTTCCCCCCTCTTTGGAAGGAATCTCTAGCTGTGCTTCATTATAGTGTGCAGTGGAAAATGAGAGAAGTGAGTGAAAGGGAGGGCTGGAGAGAGACAAAGCTGTAGAATCAAAAGTAAAGGTGCTGTGCTATTAGAAAGAAATAAATTGCTCCTGTTGCTTTAGTGCCAAACCCTTTTAAAGTTCATAGTAATTTTCAACATTTATTGCTACTATACCACCAGCAGAGACATGTGCTTTTGTGTACAGAAACAGATACACATGTACATACTCACACTGCACACACATCTACTAACTACGAACTTACATCCACCCAAATCAGCCAACGTTTCAGTCCATCTGTGTTCACATGTCTCAACTAAAGGATTTCATTATTTTTTGCCTTCATAATTTCCCCATGACAACAGAGTCTATACATCCTAAAAACATAATAATTATAAATGTGTGTATACTTTTGTTCCCAAAGTTATTATTATTTACATTTAAAATTTTTCTTTACAAGTTGTTCATGAGAATAGTTGCTAACATTTTTTTTTTTTTAAATACAAGGCAATTATCTGAAACAGAAAAAAAATTATTTTGCTGATTCCTGGTGGAAAATTTCAAAGCCAAATGTGTAACTATAAATTAAAATGTATTATTTATTAGCAATTTAAATAGCTCTGCTTAAGTAAATAAAAAAACTAAAAACTTAAATCACGATTACACAAAATTCTTAAGATAAAAATTATAAAACTTAATTTCTCTAGTTAAATGATCTATACTTTTATTATGGAGGCTCCAAATCTTTGAGTATCTATTATGCAATTCTTAAAGTAGTTGTTTAAACAAAATGACTAAAAAGTGACTAAAACAATAGAACTATACTTGTCTTATACTTCTTAATATTGCAACTAATTCGATTCTTCGAAATGCTTTAAAATGGTGAAGGCTGAGCTACATTCTGAGATTTGCGTCTGCCAGTGGTTTAGTTTGTTTGATTCCACCCAGTCTTACTCATGGACTGACAGATTTGAAAAGAAACTATGAACTTATAATTCAAAATGCCCTTCCCTGTATGATGTCCAAGGGAAAATAAACTTTGGATTCTATGTGTTAAAACAAACCTGACTGAATGGACTTTAGAAAAAAACCTGAATTAATAAAAAATTAATAATAGAATGAACTAAAATTCAAGAATTTTGTCAGCTTGTTACAGGGACATGCATCTGAGTGGGAAATAGTTCTCTTGGAACCTATCTCATGGAACAGTCAGACCTCTTGGAGATGGTTTGGATGATCACTGTAAGTGGTCCAGGTAGATGGGCAAGCACCTTAAAGCTCTACATCATAGACTCATTAGTACTATTTGTCACAGTGTCATCTTTAAATGACGAAGGATGAATGATATCGATTATAACTGTAGACCATGGGCCACTGTACTGCCATGGGTTGTCTCTATCCTCATCCTGTACCCACCCTGATACTAAATGAGCATGTAGTCATATCTTGGGGGGAAAAAATCCAACTTTAAAAGACAAAATATTAGTGATACAGCTTTTACTGAAAATTGTGCAAAGAGGAGGGAAATGGGATTTGTATTACAGACCCTCCCCCAAAACAAAACTGACTAATTTGTTATTACCTCTGTTCTTCCACAAAATTTCTTTCCAAGTACTAGAAGCTTTATCTATTTTTTCCCTTCCTTCCTTATGCTATTTAAAATCCCATTTATTACCTCTCATAATTTAGCTGTACCTTCAGTTTTAAAAGCCCGTAGAGTAAAATATTACCCTGGTCATTTGTTATTTGACTTCCTTATTTTAGGAAAAAAAAAACGTGGTGACTCACGAATGCTCCTAAGGGTCAAGTTATTATTTAACTCCTCTTATTTCATTTAATATTTATAATAAAGACAATGATATGATGTTGGCATTGTACCCCAAAATAGTTCATTCCTCAATTAAAAAAAGAGGGGTTATTTTTAAAAAGCAAGGTGTAGACTTTCAATAAATATTGACATAGAAGTGCTATTGAATGCTAAATCAGTTAAGAAAAAGTCTAAAATGCAAATTGCTCACTAGAAATCAAGCTTCAATATCTCCAACTGAAGCAACACTATGATAAAAATGTTAAAAAATCCAGAACAATATTAGCATACATTTAGTGAATGGTAAAAGATTGTGAATTCTGCACTTCTTTTTTTAGGCCACTCAGGCTTGATGGATCTCTGCTCATTCATTTGTATTCTTTTCATTTAACAACATGCATCGAGTCCTTACACATGCTTCAGTTCTCTGGAAACCAAGATGAATACCATATTGTTTTGCATTTAAGTTTGTAAAACAAGCTGACAAGAGAACATTTGCAATGTATAGCCTTTAAAGGAGGTACAATAAGAGAGGAATATGGTTTATTTTCTTGAAGAAATTAGTTATTTGAGCCAAAATAGCATGAGACCTAAACCTGTGAAATGAATCAGAATTTGACAAGAGGATAGTTTACAAAGGAACAGGGGAGAAAAAGATCATGAGAATGGTCAGTTACAAGAACACTAAGTAAATTGATGCATGCAGAATAAAAGCTTGTGAGTATATACTTTAAATACTTTTGAGTGGCACTTAAGAGCTGAATGACTAAGGACAAGTTACATAATATCTCTGTCATCTTGACTCATTTCTACATTGGGGATAAACATGGTAACTTTTTCTTTCCGAGATGGTTTAATTTATGCCCTTGACATAATGTTTGGTACACCAAATGGTCGATGAATTTAGTACTTCTCTCCCCACTCTTTTATCTGTAATTTTTCTTCACCTCTTTCTTTGTCTGAAGGCAGGGCTAGAGATGAAGCTTAAAATATAAGAAGGGAAAAATGTCATAAGACTTTTTTTTCTTGTGCAAAGGAGTTTCAAGAAAGGGTGGGTAAGTATTCTAGAGCTTTAATCCTATTAACTTTGTACAAAAGAAGAATTTTTTCTGTAGCTAAAAAACTTTTAAGGACAGAGTTGATATATTTAGAGATAAAAAAATTAACTACCCCAAAGAAAGATTAAGCTCCTGGATTCCTTAATAATACTACAAAATCAAGTCAAGGACTAAATGTGTAAGAATCAGTAACAACATATAGACAATTTGACCTTTTGGATGTTTCATCTGAAAGCAGAGTAGAGAAGAGTTCTTGAGTAATGTGCTATGTTGAATTATTCTTCTAACACTTAATATCATCAAAATTAATAAGAATAGAGAAAAATAAGAGCTTAAATATTATAAAACTATTTCCAATAGAGTAAATGCATGATATATTTGTACTGTTACCTTTTGTAGGTTACATTTCAAATTCAAAACAGATGGTACTAAAGGGTATGTGTTTTCAACATCTTACCTGAAGTCTTTTTTTAACTGAACAAGATAAATCTGTTTGGTGTGAAAATATTTATGTAAGAATATGCTTGTATTTGAGATTCTCTTTTAGTTTAATCAAATTTGATTGATTAGCCCGGATAGTCTGGTCATGTTCTTCTCAGACCTACAGAAAGTATAAATGCATATTTGATAATATAATTAGAAATAAAAAATAATTGGTACTAAATAGTTCCTACTGGACAGAAGTCTATACATAATAATGTCATCTGATTATGGCCAACACGTGATATTGGGTGCCAGCCAGTTTAATTTTATCCAGGAGTTCAGAGGTTAAAGTGAAATAGTCACATTGACCTCTGAGTCATCATTTAGTGAATGAAGAGGGACAGTATCATTAATGTAATTACTGGTGTACAACTTCTGGATTTTTCTTGATGTGTTATGTAAAAAAAAAAAATTACAATTATTAACGATCATTGTAACTTTATGATATATATAATTTTTTATTTATTTATTTTTTCTCATGCTTGATTATATTCTCACATGTAGATCATTTGATTAGCTACATATGGAAGTAGAAAACGCTTTTAGTTCAACCAGTTCACATGGTAAAATAATCTTTGGATATAACTTCCTTCATATTCTTCTTATAAGTCCAATAGCTTTTATTCATAAATTTCATTAAAGAATTCAAAGCATTTGTTTCCATTTTTCTCAAAAGATTATTTTTAGCAATTCATAAGAAACTTGAATTACTTCTCTGATATAAATATGTGCATTATTTAATAAAATTATAAAATTTGTGGAACAAAAATGATGCCGAAGTGATACCTAAAAATTCTTCTGTTATAGATTTCCAGAAAATTTTTATAAATATTACCTAATTTTCTAAAAGTCTCCATTATCAAAGACTTCTCTTTTACATTCTATTGAGATTTATTAAATGTTTGTAACTATAATATGTATAAAATTCATGTAGATCACTGAGTTTTATTTATGTAACATGGTTTCATATATACATATTTAATTTTTATCTCAAAATAGAATAGAGTTTGGAGCAAGCGTTATGTTTATATCCATTATACTATGAATGTGGACATAACAGTCAAATAATAAAGTGTCACCTTAAAAATTTTTTTTCTCTGCTTTGAATATTTCCAGTGTTCATGTATAACAGAAAATTGTCAAGATTATTTTTCACATTAAGTTTAGTAACAGAGTCATAAAAAAAAAATAACTGTCTTTGGTAAGATATGTGACACGTGATATTAGTATTGACATATGGAGATACAGCAAATACACTGCGATAAATATAGTAGACTTAGTAAACTGTTTTATATCCATAATTTAAACATATAACTGGAACAAATTGTAAAAGCCAGACAACCCAACACATTACTAAAGAAAACATTCTTCTTATGAGCATGAGACATGATTACGAATTTGTAAAGAATATTTTTTGGAAGATGAGAGAAAAGAGGGCTCATATCTAGTAATGTATCTAGTGATTAGGGTCCCCGTTTGCCCTAAAAAGGAGTTGGATAGTAAGTGTGCACCGAGGGCCATCTTTATCTAAGTAGCAGAGACATGTAATGTAGCCTGTGACAGTTTGAAAGAGTTTGATAGGAAACCCTGTGAAGGAATCAGTAAGATCAGGAATTGTGTGTGTGTGTGTGTGTGTGTGTGTGCAACGGTAGAGGTGGAAGGAAGTGCTCAGCATCAGAGGGAACTGGACAGTTGGCTCAACAGATTCTTCTGAGTTGGTAAAGTCAGTGTTGCCTTTTGAGGCAAGTTTAACTTAAAAACTTGCACGAACGTTTCAAAGTTTTAAGTTGCCAGCGTCCCAGTCCCGAATTTTCACACTGCTCTCAGACCAAAGGGACTCTTGGATGCCGGAGGGAGTGAAAGCGTCCTCGGTAGTCAGCAAAGCATCTGCATAAGAACCATGGGCTATAACTGATGCTAGAAGATGGAAAACGCGGTCCAGAAAACTTAGAATAAAAGGCACTTTTTAGATACCAGTGTTGTTTGAAAATGTCGGTGAAAAGGAATTGGCCACTCTTGATTTTCCTCCAGGGCTGACATGAAAGGAGCAGCCTTCTGGCAATTTGAAAGAATGGAGAACACACCAAAAAATACAGGTGATATACAGAATCACTAAAAAAGAAAAATAATAATAATAAAAAATAAAAAGTTTTCCTAGCAGAACAGAAATAAAATCATTTTCAGAAACAGGAACATGAAGTAGTAGGAGGAGAAAATTAAAGTTGCAGAGATACAGCCTCATTCATTGTACTTCAGAGCCTAGGTTTTTATTCTCAGAGTCAGAATTACTTAATAAATTAAGTAGTAACAGTGGAGTGAATCACTCCCACACCTTAGGCGTGGGCTGCACAAAATGACTGCCTTCAATAGAGTACAGAGAAAGAGGGAAAATACTGGCTTTGCAGTGAAGGTGAAGAGCACTACCTCATCCAGATGATCAAGGGCAACATAAACAGTCGTTAATCATGTCGATGGTACCTACTCTTGATAGGATGTGATGAAAAGGGCATACTGCCTCTCTGGTCTTCTTCCCAATAAATCATAACCCCAGTATTAGCATGAGGAAAACATCAGACCAATTACAACAGAGGGACATTCTACAAAATATCTGACTAGTACTCTTGAAAACTTTAAAAATCATCAAAAATAAGGCATGTCAAAGAAATCTCCACAGTCATGAAGATCACAAGGAACATAAATGTGATGTCATATGTTGGATATGATCCAGGAACAGAAAGAGATACTAGGTGAAAACAAGGGAATCTGCAAAGTCTGAACTAAATGATGTATCAATACTGGTTGGTTTATTGTAACAAATGTATTACACTAATATAAGATGTTAATTATAGGGCAAGCTGGGTTCAAAATATATAGAAATTCTTCACAATGTTTTCTGTACATCAAAAACTGTTCTAAAAAAAATCAATTCTGTTTTTAAAAGTCAATAGAATGCTTGAATAACTAAATTGATATACCTGAAACTCAAATTACTGATAAAAAATGACAATTAAATACTTGTCACAGGACTTGGCACAGGATGCCAAAGATGTGAGAGTAATTATTTAAAAAAAATAGACGTAGGCTATCCAAGACTATTTGTAAGAGTACCTGAAGATATTTCAAAGAGAAAGAATTGTAGAAATAACAAAACAAATGACAGGGGACTATTGTATTAAGTATAATAATACACAACTTAATAGGAAACTATACTACCAAATGACTCCTGACTTGACACATCTCAGTGAAATTTATACTTTCCAAGAATAAAGGGAATATCTTATGTATTTACCAAAAAGTAACAACAGAAACAACAACAAGAAAGCAAGTTAGAGGAATCTACTGAGAAAGCCGTAATATTCCCCTTGGCCTAGATGGGATGGGTTTCTTCCTTACACAGGTCCCTGACGTCCCTTTCTTAGAATATTTACTTTAGAAAATTTGTAATTGTAAAATCTTTCTCTGCTCCTTTAAAATGTAAATCATCTACTACCCAGAGATGTCTTCTAAAGGACCTGGAAACCATCCCTTTTTAATGGAATCATGGAGAAAGATATTGCCTGTAGCTTTCTGTGTCTGTGGGAGGATAGGAGTTCGCCTTTGGTCCTGCTGATGTCTGCCGGTACTTTCTCACTAGCTCACCCCAGCGTTTAAAAATTCTCCAACCTTGTCTTTCTGTAGAATTGAGTTCAATCTCTCTTCTCTTTTGCAATAGTTTTAAATAATAGCTTTCCTGCCTATTTAGTTGATCTGGTTCAATTCATTTACAGAAAGAAAATACTTTTTCAAGAAAATAATTAAAGTTGAAGGTAAAGGATTCTGAATTTGGAGTAGAGCTAACTATAATAACACAGTTGACTATGAGAGTCAAAAAAAGACATCTTTAATGGCGTACAAACTTTGACAAAATTCATCTATACCACACACTCATAAAAGCATTCTTAAGGAGAGATTTTGAGAAATAAAAAGAAAATTTGATTCAGAAACATATGTAAATGTAAAAGATAATGGTGTCAAAAGTGTCAGAAAAACAAAAGTTCATTCAAACAATGATTAATTATGCTTATAAAACATGTTATTAGTTAACTAAACCATAAAATAGAATAAATGCATTATAAAAGTATAAACTGCAATCTAAAAAAAAATGTGAGGTAATTTTAACTGCAGTTGGAAGACAATATAGTAAGACATAAAAAAAAAAGTTAAATAGCACATCCAGATGAGGGTAACTTTTTTTTCACAGAAAAAGTTTCTTAAAATACAAGGCTGGCCTTATATAGGTAACATATAGATAACCAAAAAAATTCTTGAAGTCACAATTTAACAGAAGAATGACAAAGAAAGAAAGAAAATGGAATACAAGAATCAGAAAATAAAAGCAAAAAAAAAATAACAAGAAAAATAATAAAGATATTAACTAGAAAGCAGAAAAACACATCAGTAAGAAAAATGTAAAACTTGAAAGAATTGACAATTGAAATGAATATTCAAATCAGAGGTGAAACTATATAAATATTTAATATATATAAATGTTACTAAGCATATGAAAATTTCTTTGTTCTCAATAATAATGAGATAAATGCAAATAGAAACAACTTCATTTGACAAAAAATAGAAGTAAAATAAAAAATAAATACCAACTTTTATTAAGGGTATAAGTGGCAAAATGGCACTTCTATGAATTTTGTTAGGATTGAAAATTCATATAAAATTTGTACAAGGCAATTTAGTAGACTCTATTAAAATGTGAAATGTGTCTATTCTTTGTCACCATAATTTCCTTTCTAGGAATCTTGTCTAGAGAAATATTTACACATGTGCATAACGATATAAGTGATATAAAATTTGTTATAGTGTAACAAAAAGTTATTAATGTGATATAAAGTTATTAAAGTGATATAAAGTTTGTTATAGTGTAACAAAAAGTTATTAATAATGCATTATTTTATTTTTTGTTCATCCATAAAATGAGTAAGGGTACAGTTGTTATAAATGATGAATTGAATCTTTAGTTTGATATGAGGCGATATCTATATGATTGTTTTCTAAAAAAGGAAGTTTTAGAACTATTTTTATATATGGTTCTTATTGGGAAAAACATTTGTATCTATACACACACAATTACATGCACACACACAGACACACAGACACACGCATATAAATAGAGGGAAAAAAAATTTAAAGCATAAATACCAAATAGCTGAGACTGATTAACTCCAGTGTGATTTATATGCTTAGGGAAGCATTAGAGGTAAGGGCAAAGATTAATTAGACTACAACTTTTTCTGCATCATTTAAATAATTTTGCAACATAAATGTACATGTGCTCTCCCTCAGATACAGAGAGCAAACTGATGTCAGACAGTTTTAAAGCTGTATTACGTTATTTAGCACAGAAATTAAAATATCACATAGATGATTGCATTATGGGAAGTTATTTCTAAATTACCAAACTGAAAATAAATTTTGACCTTGATCGTTCACGACTATTTCCATGATTGAAATAATTTTTAAAAATTATTTCTCTAAACCAGATTCATATAATTCTTAAAAAATTTTTGTTCTTTTAACTTAGACTTGCTTAATGTTAAACTGGAGTTTTAGTTAAGGAGATATTTTAGTGAATAGATTTTTATGTTTATTTTCTTATTATTTTTTATTTCAAGGGAAAAAAAACTTCCTCTCTGAGTGTTTCTTCCTTCAAACATGTTATAAAAAACAGATAATTTTTTTTTTTTAATTTTGGACAAAAACATTCTTCAGATTGTTCCCTTTGCCTACACACCCACAAACACACATAAATGATTATTTTTTTGTTTTAATTTAACTTCATTCAAAGAACAAAATTTGTGATCACTGAAGTTTTAAAAATCATAAGAAAATTTTTTTCCTCTTTAGCTTTGCTTTGCTAAGGAGGAAGTGTCTCATGGAATTTGAGAATGTGGGTTAAAATTCAAAAGCCCATATCCTTATGTTCTTGTTCTTAGCAATACTCTTGCCAATGGTGTCTGGAGCCTTGACAGTAGGAAGCAACCATTTATATTGTTAACCTTTCTGAGAAAAGAAACATTAAGTTCTTGCTTCAAAGGGGAGACTCTCCCTATTCACCATTAAACATTTTTTTTTTCTTTATTCAAAAAGCTTTAAGGTCTAATGTGCCCTCTTATTGCAGGCCTATGAGATTATAATTCTATCTATTAACTCCCTCTGAAATAAACCAACTGCAAGATTATATACAGCCAGCCATTAACCACAGTCCAAGGAATTCCAAGGCACAAACTATGCAGTGACAAAATTACAGGTGTGTGGAGTAGATAAAAATTCAGTCCCAAGGGCTTCTTTCTCTACCTCTAAGAGAACCAGGTTGTTTTTTTTTAATTCCAAATTGTTTCTACATCTAGCAGAGGTATGATTGATGCCAAATACATATATTTTAAAACCACATTAAATAATATTGTGAAAAACATTTTTCAAGTATAAAAAATAGAAGTGGAAATCTTCTCTTCATTTTTTTTTTCCTCATGTTTCCTAAGGGGAGCACTTCTTAGTGGTTTGGCATGAGGAATAACAGACTTCTTTCTATTCACAGATGGATGGACAGGTTGACAAAGTTACAGATTGAAAATAGTGTTCAGAACCCTGACATAGCTGAGGGATAGTGAAGGGCGAAGTTGTAAACTTAGTGGAAATCACCAATCTGAAATGTAGAACCAATAGGTCTTGGTGCATTCTGCATCTGGAACAAGCAGCCTAAAGGACTGCAGATTATTTATTTAAGAATCTAAAAAGCTTAAGAGAAAACATCCATCTATAGATATTGTCATTTTGTGTGGCTGCCAATGAAAAGCACTATTCATGCCTAATACTCCACTTAAATTCAGTAGACAATTTTTCCTATGCTGGCTGAGTTTCCAATCAATATTTATTGCTTTATTCAAAATTATGAATGAATATTAAGTATTACAACATTCGAGGAACTCTTTCAACATGTAAAAGAAAAAGTTAACATAGAAAGAGAATCTGGAAAAAACAAAATACAGAAGAAAGTTATAAATATTTAACACATAATTAATATTTTCAGACTAACAAAAGTATTTTGTACCTATCTTTTTAAAATTTAGAGAATGTTGTGTAAAAGGGTCAGAACAAATGAACAGGATATAGATTTTTGTGAAAGTAAAAATATAAATTCAATGAAAGTGTTAGAAAATAATTTAGAAAATCACCAGGCAGATAAAGGGAAAACTAAGAGTGGGAGGAAACTGAAAACAAAGAATATCCAGTAGTCCCAATATCTAACTAACATAAAACATTTTTAAAGAAAATAAAGAAAAGGAAAGGAAAGAGGCTAAAAAAAAAAACAATAATGTATGGACATTTCCTAGAATTGAGAGCATGGGTTTGTAGATTATGAGTTATCACAGTGCCCAGCACAGTGAATGAAAAACATGTGTACACATAAACATCCAGCAAGGTAGACCATTGGCATAATTCAGAAGAGCAGATATGGTAGCTGGTTTCTAAACATGGCCCTCCAATGTACCATATCTTTCAGTTCTTACACGCTTGTATAATTAGTATACTATAGTTAGTATCCTCCTCTTCAATCTGAACTAATTCTTTAACAAATAGAATGTAGCAAATGATGCTGAAAGATTCACAAGGCTAGGTCACAGGAAACTATCTTGGTTCTGTCATAAATTGAGCAACTACCATGTGAAGATTCTGTGTCAATCAGATCCAGAAGCCTGGGAATCTCTAACATATCTTTTAAATGCTGCATAGTTAGATTAAACATGGGTTTCATTTCTACATTTGCTGACATATAAGTTGCTTATATCATGATAAATATTCCTAACCTTAAAATAAAATCTTTTTTTGTTCCCTGAAATATATTGACCTGAGAGAGTATTACTATAAATACCTTATTTCTAATAAAGACTGAATGAGACATAAGAAGAAAGATAATCTACACTTGCTGTGCAAAAATCATTGTCACGTGTATTATCTATTTTATCAATAGTTCCATTCAGTTTTAATCAATATATATAATTGGTTGAATTGAATTGAACTATGGAATATTCACTATGTCTTATGCATTGTGCTAGGTTAGAAACTATAGAATTTATCTTGATAGTAAACTATGGTATTTGGCCTCACAGAATTTAAAGTGTGAGGGATAGATACAGAGGTATATGCTAAGTAAAATAATAGAGAGATGCACAGGATGCAATGACATCAAAACACATTGTGAGGTGGAGATTATCCCATTCCAGATGATCAAAGTGAAATTCAAGATGCCAAATGACTTATGCAGAGTCATGCCAATAATAAATGACTTACACGGCAAAGACGATACAGGAGGAGAGAGCCTTCTGAGTACAAGTCAAATGTTCTTCATTGAAAGAGAAACTGGCCTTCCCTTGAAAGATTTATCAGTGAGTTTTGGTGGGTCAGATAATATTTTAGGAAAATCAAGAAACTGGAATAGAAATTTTGCCACCTCAAACTCTTTGAGCATAGCTTCTTTATACTTCTTTACCATTATTTTTGTTTCTCCATACATTAGCTGTAGTGGAGAAAAGAAGGCCATTTACAGAAACCATATTTCTAAATGCTATAGACATTTCCTCACCCTCATTTCTACCCATCAACTTACATCAGGCTGGGAGATAGGAAACAAATGCAGGCAATACCTTGTTCATGGTCCAAGTCATATTCTAACTGGTACAAAGCCTTAGGTCCAATGCACACTGCCTGATCTGAGTTGTGCTCTTGTATTCTCATAATGACGGTCAGTGATGCTTCTATTATTGAAAGAAAAACATTTTGCAAGAATAGCTGACGTAAGTAAAAAGACATAGTATCTTAGCACATGTTTCCCTAAATCTTCTTACCTTGGTTATTTGATGCACGTTTGGTTTTCATTTCCTTTTGTGTTTATCTATCCTTCTATCCCCTAAGGCTCTTTGTTGAAAGACTTCACCAAAGAAGCTTACGGTAAGGTTGCTAAATAACAAATGGTGATGAAAGTATTTGGTTTCCTTGGGAATAAAAATAAGTCCAATTTCACTTTTAGATTTAATACTTTTATTATGAAACAAAATTTACTTACTGAATTTGGAACAAATTCAAAGCAAAGGATCCCCTTATTCTTTTTCCTGAAGCATCCGGTAACCAGAAGTCCAATATCCAAGAAACACAATGATGACCCTTCTCTCTGGGATTCATATCTAAATTAACTTCAATAGACACAGAGCCGATGCATGTCTCAAACCTCCATTAATTTCAAAGTGAACCCAGTGGACCATAGAGAATAAAAATAAATTATGTAGTATGTGGTAATTCCACCTAGGACAATTTTCAGGGTCTGACACTGGATATGGGAACACTTGAACAGCAAATCCTAAATAATAGATCTTAAATACCAACAGCTGGAAAGCTCCAAAACCATACTTGGATTTTCTTAAAATCATCTACAGCTTGAAAATAAATGATAGAGAATTATGTTCTCTCTGGGAAAAGTGAAACAAAATAATTGTATGTAAAATATGAAGACACTTTTGCTTAAAATCTTCCTGAAACTCCTTTTCTGCTTCTGTAGAACATGATTAAGAGATTTAGTCAGTATTATGATGGATTAGCTTATTTCAGTCAGTTCTCGTTCCCCCAGCAGGCCACCCTTGAGTGGTTACATAAACTTATATTTAAATCAATAGAAGCTTGAGTTGTTTATACTGGAGATATTTGCTCTTGTAATCGTGTTCTTATTTGCCTAGGAGATATCTAAAGTGTCATATCTTAGTGGGAGGTAAATATGGTTTATTGTCCTGTCAGAGACTGGAAACGTGTTAAAATATAAGCTTCTTGGGTCTGCTATTCATTGAGTGTTTGTGGGAAATATTAATTGGATAAAAACTGGTATTATCAAAACTCAGGGACCTAAGAGGACCTCAGCAATTTACAGATATGTCCATTTCAATGAAGAACTGACCTACAATTTTTTAAAAAAAATTATGGAAAGCTATCGTTTCAGATACCATGAGATCTGTGAAGAAGTATAAACCTGTTCCCTGTCACCAAGAACTTACCATCTTTATGAGGAGACAACACATGAAATCGAGTAATAAGTAACAGGAAAAAATACTATGCTGTAGTGCATATTACAAGTACAGCAAAACATGGGAGAAAGTCAAGTTTTTATAGACTTAGTTGTATGAAAAGTCTTAGGACATCAGTGGAGTCTCAAGAGGTACTTTGGGGGATAAATAAAATTGGCACCAAAAAGTGAGGAGGCCAGGAGTGTTTCAAGATGTGAATCGAGCAATGGCAAAGAGGTGCAAGGAGTAAGATACATGAGGGAATTTTAGTTCCGAGAAGCAAAGGGTGAACTTGAGCAGCTGGGGTTTTCATTTTGTGGGATCTTGAAATCCAGACTTAGTAATCAATCTATATTCCTACGTACCAGTAAGCAGCAACACTTTCTTGATCTCTTGCTTTCCAATCAAAGGGTTATGACTTTTATCTCATTTTAATTTTTTCATTTTCCTAATTATAGAAGATGTTCAGAATCTTTTCTCATTTGACTGGCAACTTGGTTTTATGCTTCTGTGAATTTCCTTCTCATATCTTTTTTCCCATGGTGTTGTTTGCTTCTTTGCAAATTTTAGTAGCTCTTTATATATTCTAGATATAAATGTGAAGATATATATTTTAAGCGTCTAATGTCAAAATATTATTATTCTTTTACTCAAATTTACTTTTGCATTTTTATATCCTAAACTTTCTTCACCAAACCCATATCTTAAAGATATTACTCTGTATTTTCTTCTAACACATTAAAAATTTTATTTTCTACATTTATGTAATTAGTACAGCTAAAATTTAAAATTTATTTTGTGTATGGGTGTGAGATGATCAGATTTTATTCCTTTTCTATATGGAAAGTCAATTGCTTCAACATAATTTATTTTAAAAATCCGCTCTTCATCAGTAATTCATGATATCAATTGTTAAAGATCCTGAGTTTTTCTATATCTGACTCCAATTCTGTCTTGTCAATTAGTATATTTGTGTCTTTGTGCTCCACTACAGCTTTTTAAATAGGTATATGTTTATAATAAGCTTAGACAGCTGAAAGAAAAAGTCTCATTCTATTATTGCAGTTATTTAAATTGCCTATTTTTCTCTTTTCCTACTTCTTTATTCTGTCATACGAATTTTAAGATAAGCATGTAAAAATTTTCGTGAAAATGTTATTTTCATTTAAATTGCACTGCATTTCTTAATTTATTTGGGTAGATAGAACACATTTCATACCTAAGTCAAATATTTATTTTGGTCTTCCTTTATGCTTATATTTATAATAAATCAAAAAAGATCTTGTAATTTCTTACAGTTTATTTTTTTCTTAAATGATTTATTTTTATTCTTGTGATTGGTTAGTATTAAATTTGAAGTGTGCTGTTGATCATGTTTGTGTGGGAGGTGGAGGATGTATAGTTGTAGCTGAAAGAAAAAATGAGAGAAAGAATATTTTTTCTTATTTCTCATCTACTAAAACCTTTCATTGGGACTATTACTCTGTTTCTTTATATCTATTATAAATAATTGTATTTATTTTCAATCTTGTTTTGTTTTTGTTTGTTGTATTTTGTGTATTTTCTTTTTGCATGGTTTACAACATCCAATGAAATCTATAAAGAAATGTCTATGACAGGGATTTTTATCTTGTACTATATAAAAGAAAATAATTCCAACTTTCTGATCATTAAAGGTAATGTAAGTTTTTGACAGATAGTATTGTTAAGTAAACAAAGCCTTAGTATTAATTTGTTTTAAATTTTTGGTTATAAGTGTAAATTTAATTTTAACCGTTATTTTTTTATAATTATACATTTTTATCCTTTGAATTACCAATATAAAGAACTTAGTTGATAGCTTTCCTTATTTTAAGCCACCCTTTATATTATATTCTTGAGATAATTATGATTTGTTGGAATACATAATTATTTTTTAAACATTGATGGATACAAATTATGAATATAATTTTTGGCAACTATATTTTTAGATGAGATTAGCCTTTAAATTCTTATTTCCGTACTGTGCCTGTCTAGTTTTAGAATCAATGTTCACCAAGTTTTATCAATTGAATTGTTGTGTTTCTATTTTACTTACTCTGTATAACCTTGGGGTTATCATTCTCTAAATAACTGATTTAAAAACATATAAAATAATTTTTTTTATGGAAAAGTGAAGTAGAATTAATGGGTAATAATGTCTTGTTTTTAATATTTATTTGCAAGTTTTAAATGAAGAATGAAATTGGGGGCAGCCTTAATTTTTCTTTTTATTTCCTTCTTATTGAAATTTTTTAATAAACTTTGCTAAATTTGTTTTACTTATGGGTAATTCCTGTTTATATAAAAGAGCTCATTGCCTATATTGCCTGTTATTCCCTATATTTTCAATCCTTTATTATTTTTTATGTAATTGTTATTCATGGTAAGTAGCTGACAAAAATATGTTCGTTATATTTTTCTTTAGTTTCTATTTAATTTTTCTTTGATATCCTTATATTTGCTTTTAGGACATGTAGGATTTTCTTTTCTTTTTTTGAGGGATTAAATCTTTGATCCATCATTTATTTTTATATGAGGACTGAGGAAAGAATCCAAAAATATTTTTTTTTTTTTACCAAATGATTGGTTAGTTTTGCAAAAGGGATAATCATTTACTCTTATACCATTTAATGAGCATTGTTCTTTTCCCAACTGTATCTGGCAAGTTAGGTAAATGTATGCTGAGTAACCAACACCTGAAAATCAGTATGACCTAAAACAAGGGTTTACTTCTCTCTGACATTTTATGTCTACTATTTTCCTTTTTCTACTCCAGGATCCAGTTTGAGATATCACATATTATGTATTCATTATGCCTCCTTATTATCCCCTCTTCCAATTTTTCACAGTCATTTCTCATTTTTCTTGACTTTGTTTTGCAGAGCACTGGCCAGGTGTTTTTTAGAATATTCTTACTTCGAGTTTATCTGATGCTTTCTTGTAATTGTATTGGGGTTAAGATTTGGGGGAAGAATATCACAGAGATAGATTGCCTTCTCATTTCATCATATCAGGGGTAACTGAAATCAACATGACAAGTTTCTCCACTATAAAGTTGTGTATTTTTCCTTACCATTCTTTGGAAACAAATCAATAAGTAGCTTATACTCAGTAGCAGTTGAATTAAGCTCACCTCTTTGAGGGGGAGATTATTTATATTGGTTACTTGGAATTTATGTAAGTTATTTGAAAATTTTTTGTAAGAATAATTTTTCTCACTTTTTAATTATTCAATAACATATCACTATGGACTCGTGAATGTTTATATAAGATTCTTTTTTCATTTTTTTGTGTTATATATTTTAGGTTTTATCAATATTATAGCAGTTCTTTCACTTTGTATTGAAGTAATAAAAAAGGTGGGAAAGGAAATCCCCCTTAGGCATATCTAACTACTTGAAAAATTAGAAAAATTATCTGTAGCACTTTGATCACTTTCTAAGTTTCTTTTATGATGTTTTAAATATTCTATAAGTTTAATTTTACTTCCCTCATATCCATTTTAAAGTTCTCAAATAATACACAAAATATATATTTTGTGTCATTTACCACAGATTTTTATATTTTGGATTTCCTCTTTTCCTGTATAGTTTCTTAATGTAGTAAGAAATGTATGGACACACTCACATGCTCTTATCCAACAAATGTGTATGCCATAATGTCTCTATCCAGAGACACTAATTGCCAGGCAGACTGGTATATTCTGGTGACAGGCAGGTTATCTTTCCCTCAAGAGTTATGTGATTTACCACATTTGTGTTGACATGTTTTCCCAAAGATAATATCATATCACAGTGATTTGCTCTGTTTTAGTATTACCTGCCAGGCAGGTAATATCCTTTCTTGACAGTAATTTGCCTTGAGGAATCTCAGTGTTCTCTGCTTTGAAATTCCTTTCATCTGTCATCATAGCCATATTGTTCCTTTAATTAAATTTTTCTTAAGTTTGAACAATGCTTTAGCTTATTTCTCATGGAGACATTCAAATTAGTTCTCTTCTTCTCTTCCCATCCTTTAGCTTTCTTGAAGCTGAGTGGAAGTTCTGGGGTTACTTTGTTCAGTAGAGTTAGTATATGTAGATCTGTGAAGGCATGCCCATCCTCTGGTATTTCCCATTATAATGATTTTATTATTGAGGCTTCCCTTCTATGGTATTACTAAAAATATGTTTGTTTATTAGTCAAAAACTTTCATTTTCACATCAGAGGGGAAAAAAAAGTATAAATTGTTGTGAAAACTTATCTTACATCATTTAGGCAAGAAAAATATTAGTTTCAAGAGAAAGAAGCAGAGACTATGTACCTGCCACAAGTTGGAGATTTTGCCATTGAAGACATGATAAAATATAGCACCTGGACCTTCTCCAGCCAAGGACTAATCATTCTCCCTGTTCTAGTATAGAATCATGTATTAAACAGGAACTATACATTTTTTTTTTTATTCTACCATGGTTACTTCGCAAATTTAGAAGAAATGTAACAACATCCAACTGGTCTGGGGTTCATAGAACATTTCTGGAGAAAACCTGTCCTGTTCAGTTACAGAGAAACATA
Source organism: Pteropus medius (assembly GCF_902729225.1). Classification (NCBI taxonomy): domain Eukaryota; kingdom Metazoa; phylum Chordata; class Mammalia; order Chiroptera; family Pteropodidae; genus Pteropus; species Pteropus medius. The sequence continues at coordinate 9,894,475 of NW_024349797.1, forward strand.
ATTTGTTAGTTGGGATCAGTTTTAATCATTTTATGCAAGATGAAGAAAAGGTACAAGGTAGTCAAGAGTAATGGGCTTTATTTAAAGCTCTGGATGATGCTGTAACTCATATGCACATTGAAGACTTAATGTGAAGAGGAAGAAAAAGCCCGTACCCCCAATCTATTTCTTGTTGCTGATTGTAAAGAGTTTAAACTTACAAAGGCCAAAATAACATATAGTAGTGTAAATTGGATAAAGACTACTTCATTCTGACCCTGTCCATCTTTATAATGGTTTATATGTGCCAAGGAAACCATTTAGAGAACATATTCTTCTGCTGATTCTGAAGTAGTATATCTAAATCTATTTAAAAGTCTAAGTTGCATAACAGATAACATTACAACACTTAAATGGAGTAGCTGTGTAACCTTCGACAAATCACTTCATATCTCTGGTCTACGATCTATAAGATCCCTTCCAATTCTAAATTACCAATGACTCTAAGACAATGCTATTTGATAGGTGGTTCCAGAACCAGCAGCATCAACATCAGCTGGGAGCTGGTTAGAAATAAATATTCTTAGATTCCATTTCAGACTCACTGAATCAAAATCTCTGGAGTTGGGCGTAGAGGGACCTATTTTAAGAAGTGCTCCAAGTAATTCTTATAAATACTCAGGTGGATAAACACTGCTCAAAGATGTTTGGTGACGGGTAGAAATAAGTAGAAAACACGTATGCCTAGGCTATGGGGAGTGGAGTAATGGAAAGTTCTACTGGGAGATGGAGTTTTACTCTGTGTTTGGAAGCGAACATCAGATAGTTCTTGTTATGACGAAATACATTTTAGTCAAATCGAAACAAAAGCAGACCATAGTGGTTGTGCATTTCGTGGAACTCTTTTCCTTAATCTTTTGACAGTAGTGATGTCACTAGAGTGCAGTCTTCACCCTGACACTAGAAGGACCAAGAAAAGTATAAAGCCCTGCTAATAAAATCTTGCCAAACAATATATGCTCACACACTCACGGTTCACTTTTCCCCTCCATGACACTCTGGAGGCTGGTGCTTCTGCTATGAACTTGCCGAGTTTTTCTGCTCCCCAAATGAATGAAAGTCCATTTTCCTTTATGACACCCAAGATCATACTACAGACTATATAACACTCCCAATTCTCTAACCTCTGCACAGGCCCCTGCAAGGAAAAGACTCTATCGTTATAATAATACTCACTCTTCTATTACACAAGAAAAACTCGTGATTCAAACAATACTTTCCCTTGGCACGTGTAATATAAGCTTTATTATACCTTTATTATGCCTTTATTATGACCATATTAAAACAACAATGAAGAGAGAAGGAAATTGACCAGGAAAACACACCAGGAACAAAATAAAAAATGACGTCCTCCATAAGACAAAGGGATGGGACTGTCCAGGAAAGGAGATCTGATGACCAGCAAGTATATTCAGCACAGCTGAAACCAAGTGGAAGGTCCACAATCATGACACTTTTTAATATGTTTTTTTTATAGAAAATGTTTACTCGATCAGCAATTGCAGAGTTTAACTTTAGCAATAACAGAAATAACATCTGAAATTTTTAAGGTGGCCAAAGTAACAAAGCATTACTCCTATAAGAAGCTCACAATAAATTTTTATTAAATATATGAATCAATGAATGATCTAACAAGGGCGATTAAGTTTTGTCAAATACAAAAAGCAATACAGAGGAATGAGACTTTGTCCCAATCATTCAAGAAAGATCACTTTTATTTTCTCCTTTGATTATTGAGACAAAGTGGTTTTGAGAGGAGTAAAGGGCTTCAATGTTCTCAATGGGAAGGTGTTATATCATTGTAAAGAGTTGAGGCTCTGGCGTCACACTGCTTGTGTTCACATCTCAGTTTTATGATTTATTAGACGGAAGTTTTAATTGCAATGTCTATAAAAGGGGAACAAAAAATTGTCCCTGTGCTATGTATTTGTTTTGTAAACTAAATAAGTTAATGGGTAAACATAATTTGATAACATGCTTTGTAAGAGCTCACATAATTGATTATTAACTCATTATCATTGTCATTATTAAAGGTTTTATGTTGCTATGTAATTTTAGAATGATGCATTTGTGTGAGACAGATGACAAATACTGCTTGTTTCTCTTTTAGCTAATGCTTCAATGGCTGACCAGAGATAAGGGGGAAAAGTTTCAGGGAAGATACCTTGGCCAGACCTTATCGCTTACATGACAGTGAGCAGGCACTAAATATATAAGGAGTTAAAACTTCAGCAATGCTAAAACTGGTGACTTTGAACAGTAATCAAATTTCCCCCCCACCCCCAGTATTCAAAACTTTCCTCATTCACATACACACAAATAAAAATTTTATGATGTTTCAGCTAAGAATAAAGGGTCAAAAGACAGAAGTCATGATCATAGAATATAGAGTCTTCAGATTAAAGAGAAAATGCATATCATAAAGAGGCAGCTAGTGGATTCCTACAGTGCAACCAGGATCATATGAAAGCTAGAGCTTCTGGACTGAGCAAGCAATCAAAAAGGAAGACAGGTTGGAAAGAAAGAAGAGAGGAAGGAAGGAAGGAACGATGAAAAAAGAAAAATTCTGGACTAAAAAGTAAATAGTACCAGGCAGTTTTCAGAGTACGTAAGAGAAAAGCAACTTCTTAACAATACTATTGATAAAAACATGGTACTTAGAACTTTTGATTACATATGAAAGGAAAGGCTTACATTTTTTTCTGAAGAAAAGTAATCAAGATTCTGATACAAAGGTGACATTTCAGAACAGATCGGTGTGAGGCACAGAGTCAGAAAGAGAAAAGGAAATCAGATATTGAACAAAAGAGAAAACTGGACTAAAACCAGCAATTTTCAAAATTCAATTATTTCCTGAGAAATAAATTTGGAATTATTGTCAAAATAGTTTCTCATGCCTGGGTTTTATATAAAATTGTTGTTATGGTAGTTTGTAACAAGTATAAAATAACTCTATACTACTCTTTCCTTGATGTAGATTCATCCATTCCTTACCAATTTTCATTTGTGTGAGCCATTCTATATTAAAGATTTTATAGGTGTATATCTTGATAGTATAGATTCTGTCTGATGAGGCAAGAGTGAGCTAACTAGAGAAGATAGAATCTACTAGAAACAACTGAAGTTAATACTGTCTTAGGCTTTCTTTCCTACATATCATATTCCTCTGGGAGACTTTCACCTGTTGATCACAATTAACATGTCCTTTTCTCGGCAGACCTCTAATCCCACTGCATAGAAATAGTCATAAGATCAAGAATCAGGTTTGCAGATACTGGGAAATATACCCTAACTGCTGTCTCAAGATATTCTTTGATAATTCATGATTAATAGTCAAAATAGTACCCAATATTTTGTGCCATACCTTATGCTTCATAGAAATTATCACTATTTAATTCTAGCATACATTCTTTGTTTTAGGTGTTCTTATTATTCCTTTATTATTGGTGAATACACTGAGGTAAATATAGATTAAATAAATTGCTTAAGGTCAAAATGCTGCAAGAGGAAGAGTTGAATCTCTAAAATACACTTGGCATACATTGTTTAAAAGCATGTCAAAATTTAGTTCAATGTATAAGTTGCTTTCCTAAATTTTTAAAATTTATCTTAATAGCTTTTACAAAATAGACACATTCATAATATAAAATAATTTTAGTGTGTATATGTGTATATATATGTATATGCTATCACTGCAGATTTTTTCTTAAACATAATTTGGATGACTCACAGTAAATTAAAGGATAAAAAACATTGTACCCATTAAATTAAAAAAAAAAACTCAAATGCGCATTCATCATCTCTAATTCTGGTAAACGAATTAAAGAAAATTAAGCATCACTTGGAATTCTTCAGCGTTAACGTTTATCCTTAATTCTTCATTACAGAAATATTTTTCAGCATAAATCATAGATAATGTCTACTCTTGTCTCAAGTGGGTGTACTATCCTGTTTCAGAAGTGTTCACTCTGCTTCATATATTTAGGCCAAATGAAAAACATTACTGTTCAACTGCTTAAAACCCTTATAATGATTTTATCAAAAACACAAAATGTGATTTAAGTTAGAGTGGCCAGATTAGAAAATAACAATAAAGGACACATAGTTAAATTTGAATTTTAGGTAAACGATATATATATATTTTAAGTATAAGTATAGACTGTGTAATATTTCTGGGGACACACATATAAAAAGTTATTCGTTGCTTGTCTAAAATCCAAATTTAACTAAACACTCTGTATTTTGTTTGGCAACCATAACATTAGTACCCAAATAAATCACATAATTCATAAAGTTTTTGAAGCTAGGTCAAATTTGAGTCATCTCAAGTAATAAAATTGGCCTTTGATGAAATTAATAATACAACAGGTAAACATGTTGACTGTGGACTACCCCTTTTCATACTGCAGTTTAATTAGCTGCTCAGATGTTTCCCCATGCGTTCCTTTTTCCATGTTTTTTTTAAATAATATTCTCAGATTATCATATTTAATGTGGTGACACTGGGACATTTTTATTTCATGTTTAGAAAGGGAAATAGTCTGATGAATAATTAAATTTAGGATGCATAATTTTTTTAAATGCCTTAAGATAAGATACCATTGTACTGTGTTTTGCTTTAGTATTCAAAGGGTGGAGAAGTCAGCTTTCCTTACTCAAATCCTATTCAGATAAAATGTACAAAAGGCAAGTCAAAAGTCTCTATTTTGTCCCACCCAGCAAATTCTGTTTAGATAACCCCATATTTATTTTTTGCAAGATAATTTAAGAGTATGGAAGAGAATCAACCAAAAAAAAGACCTTATTGAAATATCAATATCTGAAACACAAAGCAAATGATTATGTTTCTAGAACTATTGTCATGTGTAAAAGAAACTTATTTTATACTTTATATATCTAATGATAAAATTTCTTAATGTATTTTTTTCTGACAAGTTAAAATGAAAATAATGTTAATACAGCAGCTAGAATCAAATTTTAAAAACACATTTCGTATTTGTTTCAACATCCAAAATGCTTAGCTTGGGCTCATGCTGATAATAACTATTTACACAGTTCTTATTTTATGCCAGCCTTTTCTATAATTGCCCTATAAGAGTTATCCTTTTAATTGCATCAACACTATGAAGCAGGTAGTAATATTATCCCCATTTTATTGATTAGGATACTTATCTAAAGTCATATAGATAATAACTAGCAGAACTTCTTAAAAATATTTTACTAAGTAAAGAAAACTATCTGATCCCTATAAAATAGGAAAAGAGTGATACAGTCTACAGAATAACTCTGAATTAAGCTGGCATGCCTTTCCCATCTTTTGATTGATTAGTCCCAAACCCAATAAGTACACAAAAATAATTAGTTTTTATAACAATCCAAAAAATTGTCCTATGGAAATAAAGTAGATTACAGAAGCTAAACACAGCCAACAAGATCTTATGTTCTATTTGCCTGTAAAGAATTAATGTTAAATTCCTGTATAGTGGTTCTTAATTTTGGCTGCCCTTGAAACCTCCTAAGAAGCTTTTCAAAATAGTGCTGTCTGGATCCCTTGCTAGAGATCATGATTTAATTGACCTGTGTTATGGCCTGGGTATCATGATTTTTTTAAGACCTCTAATTGTTGGGAAAATAAATGCAACACTGCCAATATATGCAGCATTTAAATAGGCTAAGCAAGTGATAAACCTTAATGCAGCTGATTACAGCAGTCTTTGAAGGTGTCTGAATAACATCCAAATTGATCCTCTCAGCTCTTGCAGCTAGTATATATAAACTATTCCTGAAAATACTTTACTCTGAACAGACATATATCCTAGCTCCTCACTGGAATACAGAACTAGAAGAGTAGGTTTTATCTATTCCCAGAAGAAGGTTAAAAGAAGAGAGAAGGGCATTGTAAAATATATGGAGGTACAAATAAAGTTGTTTTAAATCCTAATATACCACCAACAATGACGATAATAATAATAAAGTGGGAAGACATATCCTCAAAGACCAACTTTTCAGAAGACTGCTTGGCTTCTCTGTGTCTAAGGAAAATAATGTAGTAATTCTTATCTCCCCCCACCCCCAATTCTCTAGCTCCAAATCATCATAGCAATTGGTATTCTTCTGAGAAAAGCAAACATATCCAGGCATAAAGCCTTTAGGCCCTTGAGGTTCCCAGAAAGTAAATTAATCCACATGGTAGATTAGAAATATAAAGAGAAAAGTGTGTGTAGGGGGGTGACTCTTAGTGGTGGCAGAATAGCAACTTGGTGCTTAAGAATGTGTAAGTGGTCTTGGCAACAGTGGTTTGCTGTGAGCTTTGAGCCCTCCTGGGTTTGCTGGCTGTGGGAGTCCTACTTAGGAGCACAGCAGAGGAACCCATCATGGCCTCAACAAGCTACTTAATCTGGTCCTGCTAATAACAGCCAATTAAATTTGCATTATGCAATGATTTCCAGAATTGAAGGTAGGTGTGCATTTAATTATGGATTGTTTGAAAACATTAAAGATTTTGAATCAAGGGCTAGAAGCATTATCTTCAGTGCGTGCTTAGTTCTGATATTTCCAAAATTGTTCCCAGTATCTAAACTAGCAAATCAATGAGAAATGGAGTCAAATGGTTATGTAATTTTAATATAGAAGATTAGAGTTATATGTTTATATTATTTCTTCCTCTAGACATTCCATTATTTCTGGTTAATTTTAATCAAAATACTAAATGGCCTTTTATCTCTAGTTTTTTTTTCCTGCACTGATTCGAACTACCTAACATTTGTTTGAATTTAGATTTAATAAATGCCTTCTTCTCAACCCCTGCAGCTAAGCGTTTGAACTAGTGGGTTGGTAATGAAGATATAAAAAGATAAAGAGCAAAGTGGAAAATCGGAATTACATATATTAGGTCTGCAGTGTCTGAAGATGTCTGTAATGCTTTGATTTCACTCTAGCGGCCTCTGGAAGTCTAAGATGAATAAATATCAAACAATTTAAATCATAGTCTAAGATCACAGGGGAAGAAGCCTAATTTTGCCCTAAGTCTTAATGTAAACACAATTTCCAACCAACAGAAGTAAAAGAACCATTGCTTTCCAAAGGCACATTTTGGAATTCCTTTGCTTACTTATTTTTGTTTGTTTGTTTGATTATTAGCATTGTTCTGTTATATAAGGTTCTATCTTTAGATGCATATGAGTAATAGTAAAGTATGTTTCTCTGTTTATGTGTAATAGAAGACTTTTTGTCGATAAAGTAGATTTTGGTGAAAATTAGTGTCAGCCTATAGAACGGGTTCTCAAACTCCAGCATAATAAGAAACCCCTGATAGCTGGACTCCATCCCCACAGTTTCTAACTCAGTAGGTCTGGGGAAGAACTCAAGAATTTACATTTGTAACAAGTTCCTAGGTTACGTGGATGTTGTTGGGCCAGAGGCCACACTTGGAACCACAAATATATTAGCACTAATAAAACGGTAACAGTGAGTAGCATAATACAGAAAGGTATGGCCAATTTAGTCAGGACCTGAAGTCTCATTTGATTCACTCTAAAAATGTGATTCCGTATGAAGAAGCATGTTTATGGTTTCCTTCAGCAGGGACTTCAAATTCGGTAGTGTCCAACACATGAGAATATGTTCTGAGATAGTACCAAATTTCTAACATCCTGTCTAAATTACAATGAATATATCTTCCCACTTTGCTTTTATTATTATTATTACTATTATATCTACATCTTCATGAGGAACAACTAAGGTAACATTTTGATGAGGTTCTAGAAGAATAGTTTAGTGTTAGTTTTCATGCATCTTTTCCTAAATTCCTAAATCTCAGTGTCACTGGGTCACATTAGACACGGCGTCTAACCCCAAAGATGGTTTTGATGATCCCAGTGTTGAGAATAGCAAACTTTCATCACAGTTCTTAAAATCACATTTTGGGAGCAAATCCAGATTCCTGAACAAAGTCCTTGTGGAACTAGAGGTATAAATGATCATACAGGCCACGGCCTGAGAGGAATGTGGAACCACAAATCGTTATATTCCTGACAATGACAGATTCATTGAGGAAGCTAGCTATGGCACATCAAATGGGGAAACAAATAGAATAACAATTCCTTCGTTTGGGGCAGATGGGTACCAGGGTTTTTATGGTTTGTTTCACTTTAATAAACCAATCAACTTTTTTTTTCAGATACTTATGCATTCTTCACACATTTGCATTTCAAATTCCTGACCAGCCCAGTTTTTACTTTAACAAATCTTTGGCTATCTTGGTCCTTCTGAAGATGACAACTGCAAATCATGGATCACAGAGGTTATATAACGTCTGCGGAGATAGGCTAATCTAATTTTGTCATTTTTCAAATGAATATATTTAGGTGGAGATGGTTGAAAATCACATAGCTGGTTAGTGACACAGGTGATATAGGAGTGCTGAATTGTAATTCCCTGCATGGTACACTTTCTCTTAACAGAGCTTCTTAAGAAATTCTGTTATTCTAAAAGATGTCTGTCAAATCTAGCTTTATTTCAAACTCTAGATGTTGAAAATTAATCTACTTGTTATGTACATTACATTATGTGTTAGACATCTAATTCCTAGAAGAACAGGACCAATGAGATATATAGATATACACATAGATATACTGTAGATGTCTATATACAGATTTATTTTAAGGAACTGGCTCATGTGATTGCAGTGGCCAGCAAGTCTGAAATCTATATGGCAGACCAGAAGCCTGGAAATTCAGGTAAGAGTTGAGAAAGTCCTAAGAAGTTGAGATAGAGATCTTCGTTTAACAGATTAAGAACTGAGCGTTAAATTATGTAAAGAATCTAAAGCCCTGCAGTTTGTAACATGCAAAGACAGGATTTAAACCTCTACTAGCTAGCCGTTTATATTTATTCATCCACTTAGAGTTCTGCTAGAACTAAATAAACTATGTTTTATTTATCTGTTTATCCCCAACTCCAAGTGAAATACATGGCACGTAAAAATTACTTGATGAAACTTGAGTGATTAAATAAATAGATAAGTAAAGTAATTTTTTTCTAAATTTGTCTTTTATAGTAGATTTGTAGAGACATACAAAGTGTGAAACCTCAAAAAGATAACGACATTTATTTTCAGTACTCTCATGCATCTTATATCAAGATTTCCTCCAGAGGTTAGCAGCTTTTAACCTTTGACATCAGGTTAACATGTTAGTATTTACTTATTGTGAAGAATGGAAAGGTTATCATGGCATTTGAGAGGAAAAGTCGTCGAAAAGAATACATCTGTGAAATACAATAGTAGGAAGAGATATCCAACACAGTGCTGTACATATATATATATATATATCTGCATATAATTAACATTTATAAAATCCATAAAAATCCATAAAAGCTCACATAAAACTTTAGGCAGGTAATTAGTAGGATGAACTGACTA
>NW_024349797.1:9903981-9913726 GCF_902729225.1 Pteropus medius
TTGCCTGCTTTGCAACCCTGTACAGACAAAACTTCACAAGTTTAATGTCATGTCCAGTTTCTTGGGGGTGGGGCGGTGATGGGGGGAAGACATAAAGACTTCTGTTAGTATGATCAAGTGAACAAATTTCCTTTCAAACATAATAAATCTAGGCCATAAAATCTGAAGTCTTATATGCTGTCAGAATTCCAAGTTCATAGTGAATATAAAATGATTATAGTAAAGAGCATGTCTATTAGTTTATGCTACCAAAATTTAAGTAATATGTCACTTATCTCATGTCATTTCTAGTCAGCAACCTTTATAGTACATTTAAGAATCTATTATGTTAATATTCTATGGACCAGTAAAAGCAGTTAAAGTTTTCTTAAACGTGCTAAGAAACAAAGAAATTTTTTGAAATTCCTAAACTTGATTTTTGGCCTTCCCAGGTATTTCCACAAAAGTTACAGGTAATATTTGAAGACTCTTTATAGATGAGTATAAAATATTTTATGTGAAGTTAAATTTTTATTGAGCAGATTTTTAAAAAAACTAGCATCAAGATTTTTATAAAATATTTTAAAAATATGGGCCAAATATTTTATTGTTATTTACTAATGAGGAAAACACTAAGATGCCATAGCTGTTTCTAAGAGGATCCTCAAAACACAAAAATATAGGCAATCAGGATTTGTGACAATGAATTTATGACTAGATTCACCCTTAGTCAATATCTATAGGGCAATATTCAGCTAAATTCCACTAGACAGAACTTTTGCATTTCTATGTTCTGGAATTATTTGCATTATCATCAGATTTGTACATCTTGCTGAACTGCAAGTAGCTTAAGGACAATGGGAAACGAAATGTATCATAAAAGGTAAGCTTCACAGGATAGGAAATTCCAAATTTTTTGTCTATTTGGAAATCTTTTACAATATACCCTGATACTTGAACAACAGATCTTGGAGAAGGTCTTTGATAAACAGTTTGTAGGTAGTTGAGTCTCTGTGGGATATGGGATATGGGATGGTATCAAGGTTCCAGAGAGGAAGTGAGGCTACTTTGCATAGGAGAAGCGAAGGACTGTATATGGCTTCTGAAATGAAGTGTGTGCTATAGAAAGAAGAGGGGCAGGTAAATGTGGGAAGTTTTAATGCTCACGTGCACCTCTCCCCAACTTTTCCGAAGTCTGAGCTTCAGTAAAGTAACCCAAAGGACAGAGTGCTTTGTGTGATTGAATTTTTAATGAAGGTTGAAAAAAAAAAGTTCACGATTGTGTTGTAGTGAAGGATCAGCATGTGAGAGTTTAGGAGCAGAAGGGACTTGTCATGTCACAAACTAGAGCACAATCTAGAGGAGACTTAAGGCTTACGCAGAGCATTGTGGAATTAGAGCTGTGAGGCAATTCTATTGAAACCCAAAGGTTCAGAGAGATGTCTGCTACTTTGGATTACATATAAACTGTTGAAAACAATTGCTATTATAAAAGTTACTTTGAGTAATGAAAGCATGCATGGTTTTGAAGGGATTCCTCAGAAAACAGATTTTGAGCTTTGTGTAGATGGCTTGTTTGGTACACACCAAGGCCCCAATGAACATTAATGTCCTCCCTGGCACCTCCATCTCCTACCTTGTTGCTTTTGCTGTAACAATTCCAGGGCCTCTGGAATGCCTCACATTCTCTTCTTTGCTCATCTAATATTTTCAGCCAAGCTCTGCCAGCACCATGAAATTTACCCTGGTGAACTTTAATCTTTTGTGTTCTGAGGATTTGTTGTGCTTAGAACAATACTATTAACAATATCATTGTGTTTTTTCCAGTTAGACCATAAGCTCCTGGAAGGCATGGAACATAATACGTATCTTTTCTTGTTCTTCAGTAAGATTTGTTCATTTAGGAGGATATATGATGAGTCTTTATTGGACTCTAAAGGAAATGACAGCTATAGCCAAACAATTTTAAGTTTTCTTTTATCACCTCAAGGCATATATATTAAATATGATATAATCAAGGCTTTGCATCTATGAATTTAAGTCAAGATCAGGTTAATTAACATACTAAAATCATTTCTTGAGTGATGTTGATATACTGAGATTGTCATATTCATTATCTCACTTTATCCTGTTTATTTTCCTGGAACTGTAATTTTTTAAGAGGTGAAAATGGATGCAAAGTCAAATTAATCTTTAAGTGGCCATGTAATTATTGAGTGTCACTGTTAGAAGTAGTAATGAATCCCTTTGATTTCTGATCATTGTTTGATTATATCACAGTATCTCCCAGCTATGTTTAGATTAAGCTTAAACAATTCAGTGGTGATCTCAGGCCATGGGCGAATGTGTGTCTAGTACACAGTCATTCACCATGGTAGACATTTTTTTTTCCTAATCTTCTCTCTTTATATTTAATATACATCTGTCTTTTCTCTTCACCCACAAGATAATACAGATGGGGAAAAAGAGCAGATTTCTAACTGTTAACCATATATTTGACTTTAAACAAATCAGTTAACTTAACATAGTGTCATCTGTTAGTCTCAGCATCCTTAGCTGGAGCATGATGTTAGTACTGAAACATACCTGAGGAGTTCATTAATAACGAATGCTAAAAAAATCCACTGTATTATTTTTATTTTTTCCATTTTCACCCTTTTTCCCCCTTGCTCTTATTTATATCTTGGGTTTTCCAATGCCACTGAAGTGAGCTAGTTAACTCTCCATTGACATTCAGGACTTAAATAGCTTCGATGATGATCTAAAATCAGTCTTTGGACCATCTCAATCCCTAGAAAGTGTTGAATGGCTCCTCTAATTGTTGCATTTCATGGAATGTATCCTTTTAGTTGACTGCTCTCATCAGTTGTCATGATAACCTTCCCATTCTCCACAGCGAAAAGATAATTATGTGTTAACCTGGTGTCTAAGGTATAAAGCTACCAACTTCTAGATAGCAGCCTTGATACAGGATATACAGGGACCTGGAAATTAATGTTCTTATCAGTTTGAGGTTTAACATTTTGTAAATCTTTAAGAATTTACTTTGAAAGGGCAGGATTCAAAACATTGAATAAAAAAGATACTTCAAACACAAACATTTGCATTTTATTTTTAGAACAGAATTTTTTTTATCTACACAGAAGCATGTCGTCTATAATAAGCTGTTGTTTTGATATGTCAATCAAACTATGTAATCAGTTACTCTAAAATTCAAAGTAAATCAGAGCTATAGTTTCTGAAGTAAGTAAAAGCTGATTTTGACTTCTGACCCCATCAACTGTAAGCTATACAGTTTGGGGAAAATTAACATGCTTTTTGGTCCTTGGTTTCCTTATCTGTAAAATGTGCGTTCCACAGCTTACTATTACTATTTCAGCTCTGAATTCCCAGGCTACAATGGGCAGGTTTCCTATGCTCTCAACTGTGAACAGTTTGACAGAAGAATTAATAGCCAGGGCTCTGAATTATCAACCTCTTTTATATTATATTCTTTTGGGGAGAGTGTTCCTTTTTCTTCAAATGTCCCTTGAGGATCCCCATCTACCTTTTCTCTTTTCAATTTGATTGACAGATTTTATTTTTTCCCCTTTTTCATTCTAATGATCTTTTTTTCTCCTCAGAGTACTATTTTATCTACGCATTTATGCTTCATCTTTTTAGCTAACACATTTCTCCGTCATTATCTAAAGCAGTTTAAAATTAAGAAAAATATATTCTTGCTCCCTTTAAGTATGTTTGTATAGATATGTGTTTGACTGTAAAAAATGCCCTTCTGTTTTATATTTTTATACCCTATTATACATATTTACTGAAAATACTTTCTTTGAACTCTTTAAACAGTGGTAGACTCATTACTAAGTATAATGAGCATATTACTTTTCTATTGATGCATAACAAATTAACAAAAATTTAGCAGCATAAAACAACACATGTTTTAGTTTCTCATAGTTTCTCATAGTTTCTCATAGTTTCTGTGAGTCAGGAATATAGGCATAGTTTGATTGGGTTTCTGCTAAGGTTGCAATCAAAGTGTCTGACAAAACTGGATTCTCATCTGAGGCTTTCCTACGTCATGTGGAAACAATCTGTTTCTAACTTCATATGATCATTGGTAGAATTCAGCTTCTTATAGGCCTCTAGATTGAGAACCTAAGTTACTTCCTAGCTATAGGCCAGAGGTCACCCTCAGCCCTTTGCCAGGTAGCTCTATCCATGGGGCAGCTCACAACATGGCACCTTGCATCTTTAAAGCCAACAAAGAAGAGCATCTCCTAGCAAGATGTTACAGTTCTATGTAAAATAATCACTTGCATTTAATCACATGCATTTAGTCAACCAAGTCACAGGTTTTTCCCATACTTCACGGATTAAGAATACCAGGAAGAATACCAGGAAGCTAGAGTCTATCCAACACAGGGAATAAAGGTAAGACTTCTAAACAGTTAAAGATTATTCATCATATTTCTCTTTTTCATTGATTAGCAAAGGCCAGATTATTGATCATTTTGTAAATCATGAAATAGTATGAACTATATTAAAAAGACAGAGCATGTCATTGAATGTCTTATGTAGCAAGATAATGTAGTCCTACATTTTAGGAGGATTATTGATTAGTATCTGGAAAAGGCCATTAGAGAGGAGAAAGACTGACAATAGAAAAGTCAATTAAGCTGCCCATCAGTCCACGTAAAAGGCAATGTCACATCAGATTAGGGAATGGTTACATAACTGACAAACAGTGGATTAAGTTGAAATGCTTTTCTGAGAGTAGAATTGACAGGGCTTAGTAAAGAAAAGAGAATTTTGAAAATGACTTACCTGGAATGAGGGTCGATGATGCTCACTTACTGAGAGTGAAATCACAGAAAGAGGAGTAGGTGGAGACTTAGTTAGTTTAAACTGGGGCAAGACTTCACTCTGTAGAAGGTAACTAAAGGCCTAGGGCTGAAAAAAGCAAGAAGAGAAGAAGGTTAAGCATGTTCCCAGGAAACACTAACATTTAGGTAAGCGAAAAGACAAAGTCAGGAAAGGGAGTAAGAAATGGTAATCACTTGAAGGAGGAAATCTGTACAATATGAAACTAATGGATGGTCTCATTTTGAGGAACAAACACTAAAATCATTTACTATGACTGATATATAAGTAAGATAAGTAATGTAGAATCCATTGTTTTACCAATAAAGACATTTATGCATACTTTATTTGTACAGATCTTTCTTATGCAACAGCTTTTTGGTTCTAAGTGTCTTCTGAAGTTATTCATATGCATGGAAAACTAATATTGCAAATTAGTTCCTAAAAGTGTTTTCTCTCTTCTACTTACAGTGAAATTTTGCATTAGGAGAATTCCATCCAGCATTGACTCCTGAAGAAATACAATCTGCCCTGGCACCTTGAAATGTTGTAAATGCTGCACAGCATTTTAGGAAACAGAGCAATTGAACACAAATTATTTGTCCTCTGGAGATTTATTTCGGATCGAAACTGCCGTTTGTTCTGTAGTGACAAGTATTTCTGTTTGAATTCTCTTGCAAGCTTTTATTTAAGCAATTGCAGTTGCAGGATAAAGCATTCCTGGAGATTATTGACTGCCTGGGAGGGGTTGCTCTTTGGTCCATTAACTTCAACCAGTCATTAATTTCCATGAAAGGCCCTGCATGAAAGTTATTATTACTAATATGAACCGAAAATGAAAGAAACATACAGTAGGTATATTGATTTCACCCACTCTCCCAGGATGATGCAGTTATTTTATTTGTGTAAGGATCTTCAAGAAAAATGAAGTCTTGCGCATAAACCAATCACTTGGCTTAGAGCTCTTCTTGGCAGTCTAGTCTTGCCAACACCGAAGCAATTAACTTAAAAGGAAATTAGGAGAACAGAAGTCCCCAGACCTAATTCAAAAGTCTTAATTCAACCAATATGTGTTAATCTTAACTATAATTTCTGTTAAACACAGTAGATTTTTTAAAAAATGTATTGTCCTAGTTTATACTGGATAAGAAATAGTTCAGAGAGATACAGATTTTGGCTTTAGCTTTTAAGAGATGTAAATTTACTATTTACTCTATGAAAATACACTAAATTCTAAATTAATCTGTAAAGGTTAAAAATAACTTTCTGTCCCAAATATATACAAATGCTTTTTAAAATGCTTTCTATAATACTTATCATTAAGAATCATGAGAAGAAAAGTGCTATTAAAAAACAGCATATGATTGTGAAATTGAATCCTCTAAATATACTTTAAATATTTTTTACACTATCAAACATTTTAAGATTTATGTAATAAAGCTCATGGACAAAAAGAAATTATATCATCTCATATATGTGAATGAAAGAATAAATAAGGCTGCTAAATCTTATCTTTCCTAAGCATGCCTTCATATATTTATTCCAATTACATTCGATCTTCATCTTTTATTTTATAAAATATTTTACACTTTCAAACTTCTTTTTACAAAAATTACTATATATCCTAGTTGCCAGACCAGTCATTTTTAGTAGTATATGCTTCCTCATTTTATTAAATAAATAGAAGAGATTATGAGATCTGTTCATATTAATGACATCTATATATATATATATATACATACATATAGCATACACAGACATGTACATATCTATGCATAACCGTATAGATATGTGCATATACTGTAATGGCCTGCTGAAATGTGAAAGGGTTAAAGAATAATTAAAACCTGAAACTGGACAAAGGAAGTCTATAACTTAGGTCTAGTTTCTGGAACCCCTAACCACATTCTGTTAATCATGAAACTTGTAACAATGAGCTCATATGCTAACTGCCAATTTTAGCCTGTGTAACCCTGCTTGCTTGCGTGGCATGAAAAATAATCAATTGTATATAAGCTGAAAATTACTGTTTGGCCATCGCCCATGGGAACACTGGCTATTGTCCATGGGAACATAGGCAATCACCCGTAGGAACATAACATTCTAACACAAGCTTTCTGCTTCTGTACTTCCCGCTTGCACACCTGACCAGTGGGTTGACAGGTAGTGAATAGGAGAAAGATGGACCTTTGTGTTTAAGACAGAATGAAGAATAGGATTTGGGGCTTAAAAACCTTGTATCTTGGCATTTCGAGGCTGCTCCTTTGCAAGGACAGCCGCCGGCTAATAAACTGTCTCCTGGTTAAGAGCACTCAAGTTGGGTCTGGTTATTCTGGACACAACAAAGTCACATTTGCATTGATTTATTACAAATAAGATCATCAAAAACAAACATGTTCAATAATTTGTCATAAACTGTAATGTTAATTTTATTACCTCTATAACTTTAATTTTATATTTGTAATAATAGCTTATAAAATACATTCTATATTTTCAAAATTGCTTATTAATGTGTTTACTTCAATTTAATATAAAATAAGTTGGTCTCTAATAGAAAGTGAGTCTGATTCTTCTGATCAGTTTAACAATAAAGATTTTCTTAGATGTATTTTTAGCATAACAATCATTCTGATACATTAAGTAACCTAAATTTGGAACTTGAAAGTATTGACAAAAATGTATTTAAAACTTGTGACAAAATAAAATTATTTTGTCAAAATATATTATGATGATGAAAGTATATTGAAGTTAATGTTTAGATTTTTAAATGCTTTCTAATTTTATCAGGTTAAATGAGGAGCTCCCAAAGGAGTCATAGATGTACTAGGCTTTTGATAAGATCTTATTAAGCATTTTTGATAGAATTTTCAGAATCTTAGAGAAAAAAATGCCATTACTAACTTGGTAACAAATGATTTTGCAAATAATATGGTTTCCAATATGCTTTCAACAATAGTAAAGGAGAATCTCATCAATTGTCTGTTGATAGATCATTATAAGTAGTTTTTGATGATAAATCACACTACTTATTTTGGCTTATAATGGAAACAATTCAAAAACTTGATTAGCATTGTTTTAACAAAACATTCAATTTTGATTAATTTATGTCAACAAGTTTTCTTAGTATTTATATCTATAAAATAAAGAACAGTCTTGTTCTAAAAATAAATAATAGGCAACCATTGGACATATTCATAAATGAAGTCAACCACACACCCACACATGCACATATATACAAAACAGCCCAAACTTCTTATCAAGACATGCATTTTAAAGTCTTCCTTTTGATAATCATAATTTATTTGCATTTGTAATATGTTTTTATCAGTGGTATACTTGCAAAATCATACTTATCAAAAAATTTTAAATTATTTCACAAAATTTTAAAATTTAATTTATAAAGATTTTTATTACAAAAAGAGTTGATGCAGTGATCACATAAAAGCTTTTCATCATTAATACATATCATATAAAATTATGTGAGAATATATAATATCAGTTTAATAAAATAAATAGATTATAAACATTTTTACTGTTTTAAAAAATTTTGTATATATGTTTTTGTTTTCTTTTCTTATGTTAACCTTTAACAAACAGCCAGATATTTCCCCAGTAAAATGTGTTTATTCAGGAACAACAAAGAACTAATTTGGAACATGTGGTCAAATTGTGAATCACTGTGCAAGATCAAGGAAACAAAGGAGAGGAATGCTCTTTTATGGATTTGGGAGGGGCTGTTGTAAACAAAGAGTACATTGGAGGAAAATGAAAGTTGGAAATATAGTGACTTTTCATTGGCTGAGCTGTTACTGAGCAAGGAGTAATTTTTTCTTAACTCCTGCTCTCTTGCTGAGGTGGTAATGTAGTATCATATCACTTCTTGTCGGGGCAGTAGTGTGTGTTGAGTGACACAAGCATAAGAGTTCTTCTTCTAGCCTCCAGAATCTATTTTAAATGAGGTTACTGTTTATTAATGTTTACACCTATTTCACAGATATAATGAGAACACTTGAGTGCAGAATATTTCTGATATACCAGTGAGACTTTTTGCCTACTTTGTTTTTAAATAGATTATTTTTATAACAGTTTTAGATTTACAGAAAAATTAACAATATAGGACAGAGAGTCCCATACTCTATACTGAATTTCTACTATCATTGACGTCTTATATTAGTATGATACATTTGTTACAATTAATGAACCAGTATTGACACTATTATTAACTAAAGTTCATAGTTTATTCAGAATTCTTTAATTTACTTTTGTTGTTGCTGTTCCAGGATTCCACCTAGGTTACCAAATTACATTTTGTTGTCATGACTTTTTAGGCTCCTCTTGGCTGTGACAGTTTTTCAGACTTCTCTCTTGTGTGTATGCGTGTGCATGTATGTGCGTGTGTGAGACTTTAATAATTTTGAGAAATACTGATCAGATATTTGCTAAAATTCTTCTCTCTTGAAATTTTTCTGATTTTTGATGGGTGAGGGTTATAAGTATGTTTTTGGCAAGAAAGGCAGATAAGTGAGGAACCATATTTATCACCTCATATCAAGGGTAAATACTATAAACATGATTTATCACTGTTAATATTAACTATGTTCATTTGGTTGAGGTAATGCTTATCTGACTTTTCCATTAAAAATTTCTTTTTTATCACCATTTCCATGTTGTACTCTTGAGAAAGAAGTCATGATGTATAACTCATACCTAAGGAATGGGAAATGCTTCACCTCCATGATGGCAGAGTATCTACAGAAATTATTTGCATTTCTTCTACATAGGAAATTTTCTTCTCTTTCATTTATTTATTCAATCATGTATTTGTATTAAAATAGGCTCATGGATATTTATTTTATACTTTGAGTTAAAATCCAATATTGTTAAATTTTATTTTGTTGCTTAAATTATT